>NW_012152507.1:7249625-7360055 GCF_000956105.1 Propithecus coquereli | reverse complement strand
TATGTAAAAAAATTTAAGCAAATTCTTACTACTGTTTAAGATATTTGAAAACAGATCACAAAGTTACTACTGTTTAAAATTTCTTAAATATGTCTATACCCCTTTTTATTTTTTAACAGTAGAGGCAACATTTTAGAGAATTTTTTCTTCTTCTTAGTTAGTGATTTCAAAACTGTCATAAATTTAGACTCTGCAGAATGGCATTTTTGAGCTTTTCTGTTATTATAGTTAATTTGTTGGTTTTATTGGTTTTTCCAGTTTAAACATCCAAGTCAATTTTTCATTTCTGTGAAGGTACTTTAGTACATGTTTATTGTGCTTTGTTTATTCCTGAATTTGTAGCCATTTTATATCTTTGCATTATCCTAGGGGCATCATCCCAGGAGCTGAAAAACGTTAAGAAGCAAAACTGTACCATAGACCCTTTGGCAATGATAGAAATATCCTAGATTTGCATTATCTGGCCTGGTACCCACTAGCTACATGTGGCTATTAAACACTTGACATGTGGCTAGGACAATTGAGGCTCTAAAATTTTAACTTTATTTAATGTTAATTTAATCTAAATAGGCATATGTGGCTAGTGGCTGCTGTAATGGACGGTATAGCTAAAGAAACTCCAGGACTTGTTTTTTATTTTTTCGTTTTCACAGAAACTGAACAGGTTTATGATTTAAAGGTCATTGTGAAAGATTCACTAGATCTTTGAATAAATGATCAAACTCATTTATTCCCAAGAAGAAGATATTAGCTTTATCTTTAATTAAAGAGAGGGAAACATGGCAGTATTAGTGCAGCCACAGGGTATTTTCACTCATAATATAGAACAACCCTTGAATTTTTCTATTCCAGTAGCATCTGTTGAGAAAATATATCTGTTCTAGTTTTGTTTTTTTTTTTGACATTGAAGAAAATGGGCAGAAGAAAAATAAAAACATCTTATTTTGTATTGTGCTTGGTGTTTTTTACATTTTTATGTGTTATCTTTTCAAAACTTCTTAACAAGGGAAAAAGCTATGGCCTAGAATTGACATTATTTTCAGTTGTGAGGAGAAAATACTTCTCAGCATGAGAGAAACCTTATGATTGAGAAGGGGCTGTGGAAAGGATGACTCAAAGATTAGTTGGTAAAAGGCAATTATTGGATTTGGCAACTGTTTGAATGCAGGCTCCTAAGATAAAGAGTCAAAGATAACTGTGAATCTGAGCCAGGGTTAATACCGTGTGTGGTGATTTTATAACCTACAGAGGAAAGTGAGGAGGAACAGCTGGTTTGGGGTGGAAAATTAGTTTTAAACATGTTGATTTTAAGGTGATAATTATTGCATCCAGATGATGTCACAAAACACCCCAAAGCCAGACTGAAGGGCAGAGAAGAGCTAGCTCTTCATTAGATATAAAAGATTCAGGAGGCAGTTGCATGGCTTGCTCATTTTCATATCACATGCCCTTTTTTCTCCTCACCCAATCCATTATCTTCCCCCTAATATGGTGACCATAACAAATTTCATTAGAATTTTGTGTAAAGAAGATTGAAACATGGAAGAGAACACTCACTTGAGAGAATAAATATTTATGAAAACAGAATTGCAAGGAACATCTAGGCAAAGTGTAAAAGTAAATGACCAAAGAAGTTAGTGTATTGGGTGGTTCAGTGTTATGGAAGCTGAGGAAGGAGAGAGTTGCACAGAAAGAGGTAGATGTGAATTGTGCAAGGAGGTAAGAAGGCTTCCCTGTGACCTGAAGACTGTGCTTACATAAAAGCAGAAAGGTGGTTCCCAGAAGCTGGGGGAAGGGGGAAATGCGGAGTTGCTGTGCAACGGGTATTAAGTTTCAGTTACACAAGACGAAAAGTCCTAGGCCAGGCGTGGTGGTTCACGCCTGTAATCCTAACACTCTGGGAGGCCAAGGCGGGCGGATCATTTGAGCTCAGGAGTTCCAGACTAGCCTGAGCAAGAGTGAGACCCCTATCTCTACTAAAAAAAATAGACAGAAATTATCTGGACAACTAAAAATATATATATAAAAAAATTAGCCGGGCATGGTGGCACATGCTTGTAGTCCCAGCTACTTGGGAGGCTGAGGCAGGAGGATCGCTTGAGCCCAGGAGTTTGAGGTTGCTGTGAGCTAGGCTGACGCCATGACACTCCAGCCCAGGTGACAGAGTGAGACTCTGTCTCAAAAAAAAAAAAAAAGATGAAAAGTCCTAGAGATCTGCTGTATTGTGCCTATAGTTAACAATACTGTGTTGTACATTTAATTTGTTAAGAGGGTAGATCTCATGTTATGTGGGTATTTTTACCACAATAAAAACAAAGGAAGGAGGAAAAGAGGGAGGGAGAGGGAGGGAGGGAAGGAAGGAGTGTGCCCTTGATACTTTTCTGGAGAGTATAATATAAGCAGAGGTTGAAACAAGGATCTTTGGAACTGCCTGGGTTATTTTATTTTTTTCCTTTTCCTTTCCTGATTTATCCCTATCTGGGTCTACTCTTGATTTGGTTGAAAGCCTTTCTGCAATTACACTAAAATACTTGGTTCTGAGATTGAGTAGGTGTGACCATCAAACCAGTAACTCTGCTGAGCAGTCATTGAACATTTCAAAAGGTATAAAAATGTCTGAAAATGTGATTTTGGAAAACAAAACCAAATGAGGAGTCCAGAGCAGTCCAGTAGAACTCTTCTGCAGTGGCAAATGGAAATGTCTGCACCATCTTATACGGTAGCCACGGCCATATGTTGTTATTGAGTACCTGAAACGTGACTAGTGTGGCTGAGAAACCATGTTTTTAACTTTATTTAATTTTAATTAATTTAAATTTAGCCATACATGTCTGATGGTTACCCTATTGGACAACATAAGTCCAGAGATTCCAGAATAGTTAATCAGAGTATGAATTAAGTAGAAACTCGGTCCTTGAGCATTTTGGATTTGAAAGAAAAGCTGAGGAAAGGTATTACAATTTGGTCAGAGTTCCAGCTTATGGTTTTAAAATGAATCTTTTGGATTTAGTGCTGTCCTACTTCTTTTCTATTTGATCTTATTGACTTTAAAAACATACAGAGATATGAAGTGGATAGAAAAAAAATTTCATAGTAAAATGAGCTTATAGTAGAATTTGTGAACTGCTCTGATCATTTTTAAAATTATTTTTCACCTTCATATAAATATACAAAGCAGCCAACTAAGTAGTAGAGTCCTCACCAGAAAAGATGTTCCTTATACAGAAGTAGGAACTGGGCTGATCATTTCAAAAGCGATGACATTTTAAAAATAAGTTGAAGAAGGATACATGATGGCAAAACTTAAGTTATGTTAGTTTTCCCTTATGTTCAGTATGTAAACTCATCTCTTAAGTCAGATTATATCATCTCTCCCCTGGACTGTTACCATAACTTCCCAGTTGTTTTTTCTTTTTTTCCTTCTCAGGCCCAGGGGCTATATCACCCCCAGAATTATATTATTAAAAATACAGATCTGACACATCTCCACTTAAGAACTTTGTATACAAATAAGCATACAATAAAAAGTTTCAAACATGTCTTTGGATGCTGTTTTTCATTATTGACATTAGGAGGTTAATGGACATTTTGTCAACTGATGAAAATAAAATTGATAAAACATTTTTTTCATTAGCATATTGGCAGTAAACAACAAGTTTAAAGATATTTATAACCCAAACCCCAGTAAATCCATCTCTGGGAATCTTCCTAAAGAAACTATCTTAAATACCACAGAATATGTCCCAAATCTCTTTATGTGAAGATGTTCATCATAGCATTATTTATAACAGTGAAAACTATACATAACTTAAATGTTCAACAATCATGAAATGACTCAGTAAATGATAGTTGCTAAAATGTTGTCTTCCCACATCATGTTTTGTATGCATCTGCTTCAGTATGTATCCTATGGTATAGTTAGTTGCATGCATTTCTGCCAATCTAATCCTTACTTGTGTCCCCACTGTGCCTAGCACATTGCGAATGCTTAATGAATGTTTGTTAAATAAATGAACAAATCAAGGTTGACACAAGCGAAACTGAGTTTAAGTTGCTTCTTATAAATTGGTAAAAACTAAGAGGTGTTATATTCATTTAAGTACAGTAGCTTCCATCTCCATTCATAATGAAAAGGTGTTTCAAATTTAAACCTCTCCTGTCCCAGAAAATATTTTTGTAGATAAAATAATAATATCAAACATTTAAAGGTAAATTCAGTTGTGAATTATATCAAATTATGACTTTATAAATAAATCATATTAGTAATAAATCATTCTGTATCTCCTGGTACAATTTTTTTCTTAATCCTGCTCCTTGGATTGAAAGCCTGGTATATTGTAATGTAAAAGATTTTATGTTTTTTTCTCCCCTTTGTTTTCTCTAAATTTTATGTATTTTTATTAAAATTTCCACTTATCTGCCTATTATATTTTTCTCCTCAAACCTATGATTTTTCCTCATAATCAGTTTCTCTAGCTGTTTTGTTTATGTGAAGTGATCAATTGTCCAGAAAATTGCTTTTCACATACTAGTTCATTTAGATATACAGAAAATGTTTGAAATTTTGTTTTCTGTAATTTACAGAAGCCAGCAAAGGGAAGAAATCAGTTATTTCCTTTTATTTTTCTGGATAAATCTTGATTATGGTTGATGTAGACAAGAAATACCAATATTGGAATTCTGAATTAATCCTTTTAACATGCAGTCCTCTAGTGTGCTTGACCAGTATTGAGACCTATTTGTCATTACCTTATAAACATAACCTAGATGCCTAGTTATTTCCAAAACTTTACCAGTTTTAAGGTTATCATTATTTAATATATTTATTTCAATAGAACCCTGAAAATTGATGAAGACTGTGTGTTAAGCTCATGAGGGCAGGGATGATATCTGATTCTCAAAGTCTATCACAGTATCTGATTAGGCTCTCAAGAAATCGTTGTTGGATGCCTGACTGCCTACTTTTGCCATGTTGTTTTGTAACTGTAAAGAACTTTGTAAAGTTTGCAAAATAAAAGATTTAAGGGATTTAAGTAATTACTTTGTGTTGTAGGCTTTTTGATAGTAAGGAACAAGGAAGACTGAGGTTACCTACTAATGGACGGAGAAGGGGGAGAGGAGGAGAGAAGGAGAGAAAGAGTTTTCCTCATAGAAGCAGGTATCTGTTGATACCTACCTGGTGCTTCTTCGTTGTTTCCTCTTTGCCTCTACTTCTGAGTGGTATTTTGTTTCTCTTCTCTCTGTCAGATTGTCTTACTTTCCTATAAGTTTAGTACATAGTCCTGAGAGAACCTTACTGGTCCAGCTAGTTACCCTCAACTCTATCTGGGCATAACTTGTACATTAAGGCACCCATGGGCTCCGAACTACCTTCTATTTTGACTAGTTGGAATCTTGGTTTAGTCAGCTGTGGCCAGGAGACAGAGTCATATGAAATAGATATTGCTATTCTCAAATAAGGAACCAGCTAGAGTTCCTTTCTTGGCTTAGAAGTTTCCTCAAGAGGATTTGGTGGCACCTAAAGCTTAACACACTCTTTTCCAATATACATGTGTTCCCATGTTCCTTAATTTTCTCACTCAGTCTGTATAATCTTTATAAACCATGACATAGTCCATAGTTTTATGTTATGGCTTTGTAGGGCTTTTTTTTCCCCAGAAATTTAGACTATTACTTTTATTATAGAAAATTAAGTGGCCATTTCTCCCATCTCTTCTCCTGGCTAAGAAAGAGTTCAAAGCATGAGAGCCTCCTTCTGACTATCCCTGCTCCTAAACAGGCCTATGGAGAAGGAAGGAAGCTATTCCCTGATAGGAATTTTTGTGGCTTAAATCACACTTGAATAAGGACACTGAAATATTTTTCAATCAAAAAAATTTAATGAAAAATTTCAAAACTTAACAAAATACAGCATTCAGACATACCATTTGTGATCTACCTGTTGTTAACACTAACAGAATAGCAAGTGGAACAATTGGAATTACTGTATTCTTCATTTCTTAAACTAACCTCTACTTCTCCAATTTTTACATTTTTCTTAAAGTTTCAGAACTTGATCTTAGATATTTTTATGCTATTTTATTTAGAAAAAAGCCTACAGGCCAGGTAATTGCTTTGGAGAGTTATATGTAATTCTCTTTGAATTTAACCTTTCCTTTAGCTTTCAAATTGAAAGGGTAGTAATATACTATTAGATACAATTTTATTACAGAGTTTAATGGTTTTCAGTCATGTCAACTGTAGGCTACAGATCTATGGTGATACAGAATATGAACTCGGGGAAATGACATTTTGAGGAACCTGTGGTGCACCTAGCACTATGGGAGACGTTTGACCCATTATCTCATCCATACAATGCAGTTATAGGTTTTCTTTAATCTGAGACTCAACATTTACTCTGGTTTCACACGATTCTATTTATTTATTTATTCTGTTTATTATAGTACCTTAGCAATATATGTATACAAATTTAACTTTTCTTAGAAAGTCATTAATACATAAAACTTTTCTTTTAAAAATAGGATAAAAGAATCAGAGTATCTCAACCCTTGACAAGAGGACCAAGTGCCTTTATTCCAGAGAAGGAAGTAAGTTCATCTGTCTTAAAGTATATAAAGTCTGATTTTAAAAAATTACTTAATTGTATCAAAGAATATCTCCATTTTTAATATGGAAGTAAAAAATGTATTTTGCTCTTGGGTTTCTTATTCACATGTCAGAAAATCATGGAGATAATTTCTTTTCAGCTTCACTTACAAGTTTGACTGTATAATAATCTATCTTCTTATTTTAAAGTTAGATAGTACTACAAGGTTAGAAAATATAAATTTAACCATATTTGATTTCATATATAACTTTTCTGAACAAAGTGGCTAAGAATAATAAAATTTAATACTAACCTGAAGATTTTAAGTTTTAAAATGGCCACTGTTTCATGGTGATTATAGGTTACATAAATGTTAAGAAAAGATATTTTGAAATGAAAAAGTAAGTGTCCCCACTAAACTTATCAGATAAAACATGATGTTACATAAGTAGTAGTTACTCTTTTCACTTGGTTCTAAGTTTTTGATTGGACAGGATTTCACAGAATCTCCAGTACAATTCTGCACCTTTTGTGAGGATGGGGAGTCAAGATGGTAAATGCCAGGAAAGAGAGGTTATAAAATGACACAAAGGACATTATAATCAGTACAAGGTTTGTGCCTGTTTTGTGGGTACACATCTCTTTGAAGGATCACAGCAATGTGTAAGACCTTCTTAGATTCCTGGATGCCTCTCAGAAATATTTGGGCTAAGAAAAATTTAAAAACCACTAATTGAGTCTTTCTTTACTTTAAGGAGTTATTAGCTCATATTGTATACAGTTTTACTATGTATTGATTCACTATTTACTGCAAAAATATCATTTATCTTACAGTAGCAGGATTATTCCTATAGTGTTCTAAAATTAGTCAACAAATATTTATAGATCATCTATTTTGTGCCGGGCATTGTCTTAAAAGAAGGGACTGATAGAATTAGAATAATACCAGATCATTGCCAGAGTCAGCAGTTCTTTTTATATTCATATCACTTTTTTAGTGACCTTACCATTTAAGTGAAAATCCAAGAGACAGTAATATTTCAGGAGCTCAGCGGCAATAGCTGATCTGGGTGATAACCACGCATTAGAGAATCTGCAGTGCTTATGCCTCTTTCCTTCATATAGCTTGGGGCTGCTCTTCATTGCCTAGTATTCATAAAGACTTTCTGAAGCACAGTCATTTTCACTGTATATATTTGAAGATAATCTGGTTTTCAGGATCTGTTGCATCATATGAATCTATTAATGTACCCTAGGCATCCAATTAGACACAAGAAACTTCTGCTGGGGAAAGCAAAACAATAATAACAAATATTCTGTCCCTAATTGTATGTGGTTCATCTGGATCCTTTTATATTTTTAACTATCATCTTCGTCTCTGTAGTTGATGACATGGGGGAAAATGGGCAAATACTTGGCTCTATAATGAGTTACACCATTGTAATTAACATTTCCTCACAATTTACACTTTTCAAACATATTTTCTTTGGGATTAAACTTCCCTAAATCAGTAGTGCCTTTGTAAAATGTGTACTTATTTTTCAGAAAAGACTGTGAAGGGAGCTCTGAAGAGTAAACAGAGTTTCTTAATAGCACTGTGGATCTTTGGAAAGACCATTAGTCTGGCCTTTAGGAGATCTGGATTCTAGACTAGGCTCTGCTATTAATAAGTTGCATGAGCTTGAATTTAATTTCGAATCTATTTCCTTATCTCTAAATAAAAAAACATATTCTTCTTAAGTCTAGAACTCTAATTCTAAAATACAAATAAATAATGAACCAGTACTAGAATTATGCATTTCATGTCCATTAATACCCACAGAGTTGGGTCCTTCTAGAAGGTGCTAATAAGCTCTTAACACCTTCAGAGCCAGTTCTTGGTGTGATGCCCAAACTATTATTGTGTATAAAAGCTATATTTAAATAATCTATTTTTGAAAAAGTTCTTTTGATTCCCTAGGGTGGAAGATGTCCATTTTAATAACTTTCCTTGTTTTTAGTAATTAATATGATAGGCTCAAAATAGAAATGACAATCTTCTAGTGTCCTTATTAATTTTTCAATTAACACTTTCTCACAAATTATCATATATCCCTGTGTCCCTAAAAAGACTTCAGAAAGCTTTTTTTTTATGTTGAATAACAAAAGCAAACAAAAGATCAGACTGAAAATATTTGTCTAAAAATTATGTGGTCAGTTACCTTCATAGGCTGATGAGCTGAAATTGTAAATGTATGTAATCAAACGCTGCTGCTTTTGCCTCACCACAAATTAGTGTGAAAATGGTCAGGCAAGTGGGCCCTGAAGAATCTGCCTAGTGTGCCTGGAAACACAGATGGAAGCTTCTTTTCTTCAATTTCATAGTTGTGTGTATAATGTTTGATAATTTAACATTTGTTGTTTAATAAATTGTGGTACCGGAGCCAAAAATGAATGGTACTTTCTTTTTTTATTTCTGTTCCTAGTATGAGCAACTGCATAATTTCAGTGTCTGTTAATATCAAATGAATATTCATTTGCTTCAATAGCGGCATGATTTGTGTAAACCAAGTGTGTATTTATGTTTCAATAGTTATTTTGTTTTGTGTTTCTTGGTTATAAGGTTGTCCAAGCAAACACAGTGGATGAACGTACTAACTTTCTTGTGGAAGAATATTCTACATCTGGTCGTCTGGACAACATCACACAGGTCATGAGTTTACACACTCAGTACCTGGAGTCTTTCTTGCGGAGCCAGTTTTACATGTTGCGCATGGATGGTCCCCTTCCTTTACCATATAGGCACTACATTGCAATAATGGTAGGTGCTTAATTTCCTATTTTTTCCTATTTTCAGATAACATCTTCCTCACTTGTTCTTTCTCCCTTCTAAAATTAGAGTGAGTGTGTGTGTGTGTGTGTGTGTGTACATGTGTGTGTCTATAGAGCTACATGTAATTTTATAAACATAAGAATTGAGGAAACTGGTGGCCTTTTGGATACCAAGTCCCTTGGGTACATTTAGAATGCTTTAAGCCACTTAATGCACCAAATGTTTCTCACTGAATTTTTAGTAAAAATTTTATGATTAAAGATGCTTGTAGGGTCCAAAATAATATCCTACCAGTTTTGGTTTTGCTCTTGATGTCTTGTTTTTATTACTAATAAAAACACAAGTTGTTTATGACATTACTTAAGTCATTTTATACTTGAAGGATATTACTAATTTGGTGGAATAAGAGGACAGTATCAATCATCACTAATGGAGAATCTGTATAAGAGAAGAATTCTTAAATGAATTTTAACACTTTTAAATATAGTTCTTATTACAAACTGGTTATTATAATATTATTGGCAGGTGTTAGGGGTTAGGGAGAAGAATTATAAATTGGGATGATAGGCAGCAGGATAGAGAGGGATAGAAAGAAATTGCTACCATTGACTGTTAATGGAGAAAAAGAAAAACAAGAGCATGATGCAAGTGCTGTATGTATTTAGAGAGGTTAGGGGAACAGCTGGGCTGACAGCTAGCAGAGCCAGCCAGGAGTTAGCAGATTAGATTTTGCCACATTTGCTTTGATTATCTTTTTAATATTCTCACTCAAGTTTCACACGACAATAACAAAAAGCAGCATTCTGTGTTTTATTGAATGAGGAACTTGACTAAGACTATAATTTTAGCTTATGGTTTTGATGACAGTAAGGCTGAAAGCAGACTTTGAATGCTCACAAGCTAAGAGAGAAACAAGACAACAAGACGTAGAGAACAGAAACAATAAAACAATACTATTTTGCTGAGAACAGCCCTGAGGAAAAGAGAGGTCAAAAGTCTGCTTTGCATGGATTTATGAAATTGTCAGCATGAAGGCTGATTCTGACTGCATAGGAAGGAAAGGATCAGTGAGCTTCAGTGTCAGTTGAGTGGGATGATGTACACAAATGTGACTAAAATCAGAGTTATCTTAAAGGATGTAAGAGAAGTACCCAAATTAGCATGAATTCTGAATTGTTAGAGTATAAAGTTAATGAGATCTTATTATGTTTTAAAGAGGATACAGTAGATATATTTACCATAGTGAAATGGACATGAATTTCCTTGACTGGAAAGTGGTCTCTGGCTTAATCTATATACCAACGTCTAGACGAGGAAGTAATTGGCTTTAGGTGACAATTATTTGCTTGTACAAGTATTAGCCTCATGTATTGATTCAAGAATCTATTGCAGCATTATGATAGATATTTTAGAAAGAAGATTCTATAAGAAAAGAGTTACTGGCTATAAAACTTACCAACTCCACCTGAATTATTTGTTTAGAAATAGTGGAATGAGACTTTCCCATGATTGTTTTATCAACGAATTATTTTCTTTGTGCTTTAGGCTGCAGCTAGACATCGCTGTTCTTATTTAATAAACATGCATGTGGATGAATTTTTGAAGACTGGAGGTATTCCTGAGTGGTTGAATGGTTTGGAATATGTGCCACAAAGACTGAAAAATCTTAATGAAATAAATAAGCTGCTAGCACATCGACCCTGGCTGATCACGAAAGAGCACATTCAGGTACTGAGGATTTCTTTGAAATATAGAGGACTTTGCTTAGGACTTAATTTTAAACACTTGCACATTAAAAACTTGAAAAACAAAAACTATTATATTAATATGTGTAGAAAAGATAAATGTAGAAAGTCAGTGGGTTTAATATATGTACAAACAAATAATTCTCCTATTTAAGTAATCACTAATTAGCTTGTATAAGTACTTTGGTGAATGGCTATGAGAAAAGTTGGCTTCTCTTTTTAAGCAGTAGGTAGAACAAAGAAAATAACACTAACATGATAGTGAGAGCTAACATTCATGTAGAGACTAGAGCCTGCATTCTAGTCTCTACTCTGTTACAGGTTTGTGCCCTTTAGTAAATTAACTTCTATGGGCCTCAGCTCCACCATCTGTGGAATGAGAGGGCTAGATTAATGAGTTCTAAACTTCTTTCTAGTTTCTAACATTTCATAATGTTAAGATTCCCCAAAAACGATTTTGCAAATAAAAAAGTGATTTGCCAGCTGGTGTGTGAATGCCAAATGCCTTTAGAAACTAGAGCTTAGATGAGAAATAGAGTTGTGATTGACTTAGAGTATTTGTATTTCGAAAGGAGCTTCCATCAAAGGCCTATAGGACGAGATCATTATATAATATGCTTAGCACTATGCTTGGCACATGGTAACTAATCAATAAATAGGAGCTATCATCTAAATTATTATCAGTAGGATCCTTTGTTATTTAAAATCTCTGTTTCTAATGCACAGAAATGTCCTCGTCTTAATTACTTTGTGCCAGATCCTTTGGTGGGTAAAGATGAAGACCCTAACCCTTGGATGTGCTTGGAGTCTAGGGGAGGAGATGCAGGGGGTAATGATAATGATCACGGCACAGTAGTGTATGAATGTGTGAATAAAGAGAATGGATCAGAAGGTTTGTCGAAAGAGGTGACATTTGAGGTTGGTCTTGATGAATAAGTGGGAGTTTTCAAGTAGAGGAGAGCATTTACAGAAAGAATAGAGCACGTAATGATATATATTGGAAGAATAGCTAACAGCTTCAGGTTATTGAAGTGGAGGAATGTTTATATAAGGTGGGGGATGGGAAATGGGAAGAAATGGAAATGGCAAGAATCATATTGAATGACCCAATCAATACCGTATTAAAGAATTTGTTGGCGGGGTACGATGGTTCATGCCTGTAATCCCAGCACTCTGGGAGGCTGAGGCGAGAGGATTGTTTGAGGCCAGGAGTTGAAGACCAGCCTAAGCAAGAGCGAGACTCCATCTCTACAAAATATAGAAAATTAGCCAGGTGGGTGATTCATGCCTGTAGTCCCAGCTACTCTGGAGGCTGAGGCAGGAGAATTGCTTGAGCCCAGGAGTTTGAGGTTGCAGTGAGCTATGATGCCACTGTACTTTAGCCCGGGCAACAGAGCAAGACTGTCTCAAAAAAAAAAAAAAAAAGAATTTGTATTTTATTCTCAGAAAGTTATGGTCTCCAAAGTTATGTTATGGTACCTCAGGGGGTACACAAGACAGTCTTTGAAAATATTAGTAAATGCAGGGGGGATGTATATAGTCTTAACCTTTTAAATTTCTATATTTGTGTATTTTATATCATATTTATATAACTATTCTGTATAAAATATATTTTATAAGTATATATTAATTTATAAATAAATATATATACTATAAGGGTTTGGTCCCCCAGTTGTTACTGTTGGAAGTATATGTGATCAAAAGAGCTTGGAGATGAATATGATAGAGAATCAAGAATCATTAAAGGCTTTTGTGCTGAGTTGTAATATAAATATATTTGGCGATGGAGAAGATAAATCACAAATTGTACAGACTAGAAGCAGGGAGGCCAGGCATAGTACTGCACCTGAGAGATGATGTTTTTAAAAAAAGTATGGGGAGATAAAGTGAAGAAGTGAGACTGTAGTACTTACAGTGCATGAGAATAAGCAGGACTTGGTGACTGGCAGGATGTAAGGATGGAAAAAGGGGATGAAACAGGGGAATGACTGAAGTTTCCTTCTTCATGGCGTAAGCATCGCATGCTGCCAACAGATTATGACATCCACAAAGTGATGTCCCATTGCTGAAGGAAATACAGGTCTGTAAGTCAAAATGGAGGTGGGATGGGGGAAGAAATAAAATTGAATAGTTATTTACAGATAAGCAAAGGTCAAATTGAAGGAATGAATGTTCTATCCAGGCAGATATTGTACAAGGAAAGAAGATAATGGATGAATACAGTAATAGCAAAAGATACATCTCAGGGTAGAAAATGTAGTTTTCCACCAACCTTTTGCAAAGTCAAAGGAGATTAATGTCAAGAAGGGAGGAAGTGAACAATGTAAATTCTGCAGAGATTGAATAGGATAAGGAATATGTGACCTTAGTGAATGTAGCTTCAAGAGTTTATTTGAAAAAGAAACCAGATCATAATGAATAAAAAAAAGTAGAAATGAATGAGAGGTGAGAAATTAGAGACGATGAATGTTGTCTGTCCTTTCAGATTTAATGATAACCGTGGAAAGATTGGCAAAGGCATTATAAATTCTACCAAATCTTTTGGAAATCTCTCTGGCAGTATTATCAAACATCATAAAAATATTAATATTCTTTGCCCTAAAAATCCTATTAGGAAATGTTTCTAAAATATGAACAAAGCTATAGCATGAAGATGCTATTTATAGTAGCAGATAAAAAAATTTAGACGTATGTGTGTCTGACAGTATGGGAAGGAGAAGTAGTTATATACATCCATTGATAAACAATAAAGGCCTATGATTAAAAATTAACATCACAGTGTAGCCTCATGAGAAATGAACCTTGTCAAAATGTCAAATTTGAAAAGCAGAAAAATAGATGTATGTGATTATAACTGTATAATAATGCTTATAAAAATAAAGGAAAATATGTAAAAGTTATATTAGGGTGGTAGAATTTGACTTTTTTTCCCTTTCTTTTCCCTGGGCTTTTGGTAATAAATTATATATGTGTGTGTGTATGTGTAATAGTTTAATAATGGAAAGTAAAGCAAAAGAAAGCAGGTTTTTTTGTTTGTTTCGTTTTACCCTTTAAGTAGGTCAAATGAAAGTTTTAGATTTAGGGGGAGGGGAAGGAGAGTGATGAGATCCTTGCCTACCCCAAACCTCCCTCTACACCTGAAAGAGAGGCTGGGAGAGAGAGAGAGAGAGAGAATACCTATAGGCAAGAACCCCTGAGGGATTAATTGGTGGAATTCACTCTTGGAGAAAGTGGGTGGAAGAATTACTGATTTTAATGGCTTCATTTGTGATTCTATCATTTCAGCTGGAAGATCAGGTAAAATAGCATATGAAAAAGAGCTTTGACATTTTAAAAATTCTTATTTAAATGAGAGGTAGTCTTCTATGGTTTTGTCATCTGCTGCAGGATTTTTCTCCCTCAGAAGGTATATAAAGGATATCTAAAAGTTAAATTGCCGAATTGGATTTTTATGTGATTTTTGTTAGACAAAGTTTCCCAAAAACCTTAAAATTAATGATTTTGCTAGATAATCTTTAAAGTCTCTTCCAATGTTCTGTGATTCTCTGAAAGTATCTCATTAAAATAACATAAATAATATATAAAATAATACATAAAAGTGCTTTGGAAGCAGAAGATCTATTATATAATAATGGACTTAGAAGCTACAACATAATTATATTGTTAGGTTTGATAGCTTTACTAGAACAGTTTGTCCAAAGCCATATTTTTAATATTAATATATGAAACATTCTTAGAAGAGAGTTTTAAGTTTTATTACTATAAATGTGTTACAGATCAACCACGCACGTTGTATTGCCCACGGCACGGAGAAGAGCCAATACACTGAGACAGTTGGAGTTGTAGCAGAAAAAGCTGCATATGGCATAGCGCCAAGTGAGGAGACAGGAGGAATTTCTCAAATCTGTATCCCTGAGAATTTGGGAGAAAGGGTTTTTAAAGATAGTTTGGCAGGCAAAGGGCTAGGCAATTGGATCTGCTAAGTGGCTGGGATCAGGGTGGAAAAAATTGTCTTCATGTGTTGAGTTTCAGTCCCCCCTTTAACAGAATAAATCTCATTGCAGAGTTGTATTGTAGTTAAAGGATCCATTCACTGACCACTGTTCTCCTGATCCCAGGGAGTAATGTGGCCAGTTTTGCAAAGAAAAACTGTTTGCAGGTCAATGGGAAAAACCTGAAGGACTTACAATTTTCGAGAAATCATCCCAGCGGGCTACCTTCTGGTATGGCGGATGCCGGCTCCCCCATATTGTTGTTTATTCTGTTACAAATTTGTCTCCAGCTCCCAAAAGAGAGTCTTCGGTAGTTTGTAGGGACACCCAGTCTGCTGGATTGGACCCAAGTCAAACTTTCCATTTACTTGCCCTGATAGGAAGCCCAAAGTGTCAGAGAGAAAACAGTACAATAGGTGTAAGTGCAGCCAATACAGTGAGATAGCCGAAGTTTCAACAGAGAGAGAGCTTAATACCGCAGAGCGCCAAGCGAGGAGATGGATCTCCCCTGCTGCAACCCCGGCTGTATTGGCTCTTCTCTGTGCAGCGGGCAATACAACTCGGTTGGGCTGTAACAAATGGATATATGAAATTTGGTAGATTTTCCATGCTTTTAATTAAAATTTCTTTGAAGCAGTCTACGGTTTTCATATATGCTCTGATTTGCTTTCTCATTCCAGAAACTTGTCAAAACTGGAGAAAACAATTGGTCTCTGCCTGAACTGGTACATGCTGTGGTCCTACTGACACATTATCATGCTTTGGCAAGCTTTGTTTTTGGTAGTGGTATCAATCCAGAGAGAGATCCAGAAATCTCCAATGGATTCAGGCTAATATCAGTCAACAATTTCTGCGTTTGTGATCTTGCAAATGATAACAGCATAGAGAATGCATCCCTTACAGGCAGCAACTATGGGGTTAGTTTTCTTAACTGTTTTTCTTTACTATTTTTGCTTTAAACTTCTTAATGTTAAAAATGCCTAGAGAGAATTTATTCTCTGATTAGACAGGATATTATATACTTGAAGTATTTTTGCATAATTTTTAATACTGTAAAAATTTAACCAGTACTTAAAGTTCTGATTTGTCTTAAAAAGGCTTTTAAAGCAAATATGTATCATTACAAATTATAAAGACTAAACAATGATGCATTCTAGTAAACATAGGCTTTTAATGTTATACCTTTTGCATAGCAGGTCCCAGAAAAATGTGTCTATGTCTATAAGACACTGGAACGACCAATAGAAAACGTATCTTATTAGAGCAGACTGTAGAAAATTTGAGGCTGCCTCATTTTTAATAACCTATAATTTAATATATACCAAATGCTAGAATTCTAGATTTAATACATATATATACTTATAAACTTTTTATAATTATAACTGAAGCAAAAATACCATACTTCTGAAAATGTTTGACTGTGTCATATGATTCTCTCTGGAGTTAGTGCAAAGCCCACTTAGGAACTTAATAACTGTGCCTGTGCCTCTGTCCATAAGTGACACTGGGAGATGGAGACATTTACTGGAACAATTTTTAATATTAATAGCATCCAACATTATCTTATCTGGTTCCAGATTGTGGATTCTCTAAGTGAACTAGAGGCCTTAATGGAAAGAATGAAAAGGCTTCAAGAAGAAAGGGATGATGAAGAAGCATCTCAGGAAGAAATGACCACTCGTTTTGAGAAGGAGAAGAAAGAAAGTCTTTTTGTGGTCTCTGGAGATACTTTTCATTCATTTCCTCATTCAGGTGCTTTTGTTCACTTCTTTGCCTTATAGTTGTTCTTAGAACCCTGACAGAACGACCTTCAGTATTTTCCATATGGATATGTAAAAATGATTCTACTACCATCTTCCTTTTATTTAGTTTTCCTCCTCTACCTTCCCCTAATTCTATTGCTTTCCTCCTTAGGCTAGTGCATCTTTGGATGTATTTCAGGCCCAGTTAAGAGAAACTTTCAGCTCTGTGGTCTATATTCTATCCTTGAAAAAATGTTATTCGAAGCAGACCAATGGCTTATAAAGTTAGATAGGAATATTTAATTCATCCTACTTTTGTGATTTTTTAAAATGATAAGTGAAATCTTGTTTCAATAGATATAATTTTTAAAAAAATATCTTTGTCTTTTTTGTGGGTAGGGTGTGTGTGGGAGGATTATTCTCACACTGCTGCTTTTCCAGATTAGTTCTAAAATTACATTGCACTTGCATTTGCATTTCTTTGGAATTCTATAAAATGTATTATTTAGGTCATTTTCTTAGATTGAATTTGGAGGAATTCATTCTGTATTAAAAGCTAGGAATCTTTGCTCTAGTTTCAAAAACATAGTTATTCTAATACTCTAAGAGACTTTGAAATGGAAAGGGAACTTTTCAATTACAACTAAAAAAGATATTGAACACCACATAGTAAATGCTATTAAAATAGCATAGACTCGATACAAAGCTTAAACCCTTCAAAAGTCATCAATTTACAGAACATTTCTTTTTAAAATACAATTCCATTGGTTTAAAAGAGACCTTCAAAATTACTTTATTGTCAGTCTTGGTCAGATGCAGTGGCTTACGCCTGTAATCCTAGCACTCTGGAAGGCTGAGGTGGGAGGATTACTTGAGGCCAGGAGTTCGAGAGCAGCCTGAGCAAGAGTAAGACCCCATCTCTACCAAAAAAAAAAAAAAAAGACTAGTCAGTTTCATAAATTCTGAGAATTGTTTTAGCTGTAACTTGTTTGTTAATGTTAAACATAACATGGACCAGTAGCTCTCAGTTTTACCAAGAACAAGAACCCCTTTTATCATTTCCCTTAATGATCTTTTTTATAAAAAATTTTATCTACCAAATTGGGTAACTAATTTAACCCATTTAATTAATATCATCCATTGAAGACAACTATAACTAAAATCGGACCCTCTTATCAGCAGGAAATTCCAAATAAAGAAACTTGGTGTTTTAGTTACTGGTTTAATATCATTCTGCAAACATTTATTGAGTACCCCATATAGTCTCAGCACTGTGGTAGGTACTAAGGTTTTAAAGCTAAATAAAACATGATTCCTGCCCTCAGGGAACTCTCATGCTAGTGGGAGGGAAATAATTATAATACCTAACAGAATTTAAAAGATGTATAAGCCTATAAAAGGGCTTATAGGCTTGTTGGGGGAATGGAGTGGACAGAAGCAGGGCCTAGAGGAAGAACTCCTGCAGCCCTTGGCTCTAAGGTAGGTCTTAACAGACTTGAGCATGGCAAAGCCAGGCAATGGCTGGGAGGTACAAGAGAATGTGGTAAACAGCATCCAGGTCCAAGCATAGGCACAGTGATGAGGAAACAGGATGCTAGGTACAGGAGCCAAATGGTTAGAAAGACATCTGTAACCTTAAGGAACATGTGTCCTGCATATTTGGGACATTCTGAGCTGAGATGTCTGTAAAACATCCACTCTGGAAATGTCTAGCACAGAACCTCTCAAACTTTGATGTTCTTATGAGTCACTTGGGGCATCTTGTTGAGATGCAGATGTTGAGTCAGGCAGTTTAGGGTAGGGCCTCGGAAGCTACATTTCCATTGAACCTCCATGTGATGCAGTGCTGCTAGTCTGCAAACCACATTTGGAATAGCCAGGGTATAGCAGAGAGGTTTTTAAGCTCAAGGTAAAATTTTGAAAGTGATCAGTATATAACTGGGAGCAGAAATCAAAAGAGTTGATCATAAAAATCATCCAGAGAAAACAAGTGAGGGCAAATGAAAATGATGAGCCTAGGGTGAACCTTCTAGGTAAACCAGTATTTTAAAATGTAATCATTTTTGTTAGGGTTAGTTCTATCTATTTGCTTTCAGACGCTAATTTTTAAGAGCTTCATTAAGATCACTAGAGCTCAAAGGATATAAATGTTTTATTTCTTTTAGGTCTTTTGAAATATTGAAAATATATTTTGGATTCCAGTCTCTATCTTCTTGGATTCTTGAGCAGGGACTACTGCCTTTAAATATAAATTTATACTAGCAAGTTTTGGATCCTAGCCAAAAATTTTGTTCTAATTTTAATAGAAGAGGCCATATCATGTATAAATCATTCAAGGAAATAATTTCATTATATGTGTTTTTTACTCTTGGCCATTGTCATACTAAATTTGCTAGCTACACAAAGAAAATATAGAAAAAAACGATTCACTACAGCAGCTAATTATTTTTATAGACTTACCATGTTTTAAACTAGAAATAGGAATTTATTTTTTCCTATAAAAAATTTCTTAGTTTGATTGACCAATATGATAAAGCACCCCAGATTCTATGTAGGGATTCAAAGAATAATTTTTCTTTTGAAGAAAATAAATCTTTAAAGTGTTTTATAGAGTTCACATGCTGTAGCTTGGTAACAGGGTTAACTAGCTTTTTATTTATTTATTTTTTGTTTGTTTGTTGTTTAAGTTAGAAAGGTATTCAATTCCATTATTTTCTCTATTATGTTAGTAGCTACTTCTTAGGGACAGGAGAATGCAGATAATGAGCAAAATGCTATTTCCTTTGAATACAGACTTTGAAATATTTGTTTAGATAGAATTAAAACTATTGTTTTAGATTTGTTGATCAGAGTACTAATTTTAACTTCTTAAGACAAATTTAGGAAAAAAAATTTGTGGATTGAGGGACCTTTGTACATTTCTTTTCGTGTGCAAAATTGTCTAGAAAACAGGTCCTAATTAACTCCTAATTTTAAATTAATACATAGAGTTTTTCCTAGGATCAATGCTCTTATTTGGTTAATTATTCACTTTTTATTGTTAATTTTAAGATGTTTAAAAATCAGACAACTTGAAAATGTATATAAGCAAACAGAAACTAACATCAAAGGCAAAGGAACCAAGTATGTAATACTCAACTCCAGTATCAATATTTGCCAAATGTAACCACCTGGTTGTACAGTATGGAGGGAAAAATCACTTCCAGAGAGACACTGCTCTGCAGAGTTTCGTTACTCACTGTTCTTGGTTTGATTTTACTTTGCAACCCACAAAACTCTTAGTTTTCATAGCAGCCTTGGCAATTGCTACTACATTTTTTTTCTTAATTTCTATTGAGTATTATGTAATGGACCGAAAGAAGGGAAGTATATGCTAGTTTGTAAACATTAAGAGCTAGTGCATTGACAATGCCATCTTAAAAGTGTTTCTATTCACCTGAATAGAGTGCTGGAGCACACGGGGAAGACAAAGTGGTTGTAGAACTGGACTGGAGAAAAGCCTAAAAATGTCTCTTCAGAGAACTGAAAGTCGCTTAAAAGCTTCAGATCAGTTCAAGTAATTTAATGTTTAGAAGTTTTCCATATCATTTTATACCAATCCACATTGTATTACTTATTGACACTTAGTACTGACAATGGTATTAGTAACTTACAGTCGATATTTCTTTTGATATTAATGAAACAAAGAAAAAATAGATACTAAGTGTATAGCATAGTACTTGGTATATAGTAAGTCCTCAATAAATGCCAGTTTGTTCTTGTTAGAGAATAAACTTAGGTAAGAATTTTAATAATATACATACAAATTGGGTAGTCTGGGCACATCTTTCCTACCATTTTCAAGCACCCCAGTTGGTCTACAGCAGCAACATAAAGAAAGATAAAAACTTCTGAGAAAAGAATATTGTTAGGATTTTCATGAAATAGCAAAGATTAAAGATAACGAAGTATTACTAGTCTTCAGGTATTTCTTTTGGAAGGATTACCAAATGTTTTTTAAGCCTCTGAAGATTTTGTGCAGTTAAGAAGTATAGTTTTTATTATGCCATAATATTGTTTTATTAGCTATTTATTTTGTATTTATTTATTATTTATTAAATGTCAAACTTAATACTTGTTAAGAAAATATTGTTCCTTGCATGGGAAGAGCTAATTTTTTTTTGAGAAATATATGTTCATTTTCTAGAATAGAAGTAGTAAATAAAGCTTGTTCATTCCCTTTAAATGGTTAAAATCAGGAAAAAATAATTATTTAATATAAAGACAAGACTAACCTAAAATAAAAAATGAATTCAAAGAGAATTATTTTTACCAAAATTAATATTCATTGGACATTTGAAAATTTTCAGTGGTGAATTTTTTTTGTAGCATCAAATGTGCAGAAGTCAGCTGTCTTAAAATGTTATCATTGCCTTCCTGTCTTCCTGAATGCTACTTTGGTAATATTCTAATCACAGTCTAATTAGTACATTGTTTACTCCATATGTTGTGTACTTTTTTGTTTTCATGTACACAGAAAGGTACACATATCTTAGGTGTTAATCTCAGTGAATGCTCACAAACTGAACCCTCCCATTTAACTAGCACCTTCCTTAAATTAAGGTGATGATAGTGGCATCCAAACGCCTGCTTCCTGATCCTTCTCCCTGTGTGCTTTAAAAAGCTCAAAGGGAACTATGTTGAACTGATTTTTACTGTGACTATGTCCAGATGAAACACCATGTAATTTTAACAAATTTTATCTTAGAGTTAAACTCAAAGTTGTCTTTATCTTTATCTCTTCTCTTTCCCTACTTGCTACTTCATTCCCCAGGAGAAATAAAAAAAATATTTAAGCTTTATACTCACAGGTCTATCCTATCTTCCATTTCCAAGTTAGTAAAACTATTGTATTGATTTTTTGCTACTACTGCTTAGATATTTGAATCTAGTTAGTTTTTTACCTGGAAATCTACAAATAAATGGTAAGATTGCCAGTATTTGGTAATGAAATTGTACGCAAAACTTTAGCAGTAGATACAGTAAATGAAGTTAAGCCATGGAGTCAATATCATCACTTTAGAAATCCATGGAAAAGATAAAACATGGAAGAAAATGGATTTCACTTTTGTTGTCTTAACTATGTACAGTATCCTTAACACTAGGTTGTTCATTATTCTCTGTAGATTTTGAGGATGACATGATTGTAACATCTGATGTATCTCGATATATCGAAGACCCTGGTTTTGGGTATGAAGACTTTGCTAGACGAGGGGAAGAGCATTTGCCAACATTCCGAGCTCAGGTATGAGATGTCTTTAATTCAGAGACACTAGAACATACTGTCATTTTAACGGTTAAATATTGAAATGTAAATAAATTGACTTCTAAAGAAATGGACAGATTTTTTTAGATAGGATCTGTAAATCTTTTTATTTAATCTAGTTTTCATCTTAGTCTAATTTGAGGTCCCAATAGATGGATAATTAGTTTAATATTTTCCCCCTAAGAAGGCAAAAGTAAACTATCTGCTTTATTGAGTTATTTGCATTATATCATGATAGTTGTATATTAGTTCATACCATTCTTGGAGGGGAGCAGGGAGGAAATCAAGTGATATGGTCACATTTATAAGCAAAAAGGCATTTAGTAATAAGATCATACACTAGTAGTTATGGGCTTAAGCCCTAGCCCTACCTCCACCCCTAGAAAATAGCCACAATAGTCACATGACTTCTTAAGAGGGTATAAGATTGAATTAAGACAAACTCCTTCATGTTTGTTTTAGATGATCTGCTAACTGTCCAAGTCTCTGAATAGGTTTGGTCACATAGGAATAGTCCAAGATCTCCTGGGGTCCTTCCAGGTAAGAGCATAGTGTGCATACTACCTGACCGTAGGAGGTGGCCATAGTTCATTACCAATGTGCCAAACTCTGGACCCTGTGAGGAAACATCCTAGCACATTGATCTCCAAACTGATGTTGGCAAAGCCTTAGTAAAGTTTCAAACCTAGAAACTAAATTAGAAATATTTGTACTTATTTGCTTCAGTAATTATATTTAATAAAAACAGAGTTTAAATGGAGAATGCCCACTTTGCAACTGGATTCATTTTATTCTTTTAGGACTATACTTGGGAAAATCATGGGTTCTCCCTGGTGAACAGACTTTATTCTGACATTGGACATCTTCTTGATGAAAAGTTTCGGATGGTCTACAATCTCACATACAACACTATGGCCACCCATGAGGATGTTGACACAACCATGCTACGCAGAGCTTTATTTAACTATGTTCACTGTATGTTTGGAATCAGGTATGTTCATTATATAGACAGTTTTATACATTTCTAAATGAAAATTCTGGCATAAGTCTTATTTACATCCTGTTTAGGAGTATATGATTCTGGGGCAAAGTATTACCTGTGGACTTCTGATTTAAAAATTTAATTTCTTTTTATAGAGAAGCATTTTTCTTTAAGTGTTGTGAATTTTAACATTGATGAACATATAAATACAGTAGTAAGAATTTACTAAGGAAGGAAAAAAGCATCAGCAATCATTGGGGGGCAGGATACAATCAGACTAAATTTGAGAATTCTTTCTGGAAGAATAGGTGAGTTTTTAAAAAGACATGTATTGTGTCCCTTTAGATCACTGTAATAAATTCTGACTTGTTTAGTTAGTTTGTTTTTTAAAATTCATTTTTAAAAAATGGTAATAGGTTATAAACAAAACTAGAATAGATTTTGCCTTCATAAGGCTTATATAGTTCATACAAGAACAATGAAATGAAATATATATCAGCCACTATAAATTAGTGGCCTCTAAATTTAGAAAATTAGCCTTGAGGGGACAGTGAGTAAATGAGTGAACCTGAACAATCTAATCAAGAAAGCTGCATTTGGAGAACACGCCTTGTTGAGCTGGGTTTTGAAGGCTTTTATGGAGATAGATTTGCAGACAGAGAAAATTTTCAGTTACGAATACATTTAACTTGACTGTATACTATATCCCTTTCTGATATATACCAGAAAGCCTTTATGGGGTAGAATTCGAAGTCAATCTATTAAGCAAAGTATTTTCTGTAATTTTAACTAAAAAACTCTAAAATTTCCTGATAAATCAACTAATAATACAATATTCTAAAAGATACTATTATGGCAGTATTAATAACTGAGCTATTTGTCCATTTACCATCCTAGACAATAAGTTATCAAAGAATCATCATATTTTAAAACACATATATATATTGTACCTACATATAAGAAAAATAAATACTAATAGAGTTTAATTTAAATATAATAAATATTTATTATCTGCAAGGCAACAAATGTGGTGATTATATGAATTTATCTGTTGGGTGCTACAAAATAGAGCTTATATAAAATCATCAAGATACTTTTTTAAACTAAGCATTACATTTGGGTTAAAAGTTAACTGAAAATATATTATAAAAGAGAAATTCCGCAAGCTCCTGATATCACAATTACCCACTTGTCTGCGTCTGTGCCCGCTGACTCTGCTGTCTCTTCTGTCTCTGCTGTTATTTCTGTCTATGCTGCTATGCACTTATGCACAAAATCCCATCTCTCATCTTCTAAAGATCTCTGTTCTAGCAATTCTTTCTTCTCTCTCCTGTATAATCAGCTTTACTCTATTGAGTCTTTCCCATTAGTGTAGAAACATGGTGTTATTTCTCCAATCTTTAAAGAAAATCCTGGCTTCATCCTTCTTTTCCCTCTGGCTATGGCCTCATTTCTTTGCATCCGTGTATAGCAAATCTCTTTGAAAAAATTTTGTATATTTGCCATCACCATTTTCTCGTCTCCCATTCTCTCATCTCCCATTCTCTCTTGAACCCACTTAAAGTATCAGGCTTTTACCCCTACCAACCAATAAACTGCTCTTATTGAGGTTGCCAATGACCTCCATATATTAATAGTTACTTCCAGTGGCCAGTTCTCAGCTATCATCCTATTTGACTATTCAGTAGCATTGGACACAATGATTACTCCCTCTTCCCTGAAATATTTGTCTCCTGCCTCAGGGCCTTTACACTTGCTTCTTTACCACCTTCTGGTATTTACTCACTCAAATGTCAACCTCTCAGAGAAGCCTTCCTGCCTACCCTATTTAAAATCACAACTCCTCTCCTCCAAGACCACAGTTCCATTTTCTCTCCATAGCAATTATTACCATATAATATACTATATGTTCATCTTTTTAATTTTTTCCTTTTTTCTTCAATAGAATTTAAGCTCTATGAAACCAGGGATTTTTCTCTATTTTGGGGGTGCACTAGAAGGGTGCATGGCACATAATAGGCACTCAATAAATATTTGTTAGATATCTCTGGAGACATGGTGTCATGAAAATAAATAAATAAATATTTATTAGATAAATTAACTAATGAGCTTTTGGTATTTAATTACCAGACAATAAATGTCTCTTGATACACCTTTAGAAATTAAAAATTTTGCTTTGTCATTATAAAGCTGTTGTCATATTGCTCATAGGTATGATGATTATGATTATGGAGAAGTTAATCAATTACTTGAACGAAGCCTGAAGGTTTACATTAAGACAGTGACCTGCTATCCTGAGAGAACTACAAAGCGCATGTATGATAGTTACTGGCGGCAGTTCAAACACTCAGAAAAGGTAAGTATTTCATGATTAAGCATTATACCATAGGCCAATGTTCATGATGAGAAGTAATGATGCCTGTAATCCCGGTGCTTTGGGAGGCAAAGGCAGAAGGATAACTTGAGACCAGGAGGAAACATTAAATTAAAACCTAATAAATGTTAAGGATCTTTCCTAACGTCATCGTATAAGAGCTGGCCTTAAGTCCTACATCTTTTAACTATTAAGTCCAAAAATCTCCTTTATACCACGGTTTCCAAGCTTAAAAGTAAGAAAAAATTTTTAGGGTCCTAACATTCACTTATTAACTGTATGACCTTAGCAGAGAATGTTATGGCCTCAGTACCTAACAAATTTTTGAAGTCTCAGAACCAACTACACATCAGGTAAAATACCCATTTTACCTCCAGCATCTCTTCTTGATGGATCTTTATGCCCTATGTATATGTTTTGCAAGATTTTCTTCCTTTTCTAGATTGTATCTAGAAATTCTTTTTACTCATCAAGAGAATATATCTAACAATATATCCAACCTAGGAAATATGTCAAAATAATTTAAATATAATATTATAACATATTTTTACAGTAAATTTTGAAAAATTGTGGTTATTTATGTTAGCCTATCAGCTGATGTGTATCCCCAAAAGAAGTGCTCTTCAAAGTTTTATCTAAAGGACTCTAGGGAAGCTATGCATATCTAACGAGTATCAAACACTGATTAGAAACTGCTTTACGCATCAGATTTTCACATTAGTATCTTTCAAGTAAACACTAGCAAATTTTTTAAAACCATTCCACACGATAAGCATAAGCTGTAAGAAATGTAGGGCTCATTTTTAGCCATGTAAAATTTTACAACTAGAAGGAAGTATAATTTTTAGGAAAATTATAATTTATAAAAATTAATTTTATTTTATAATACAAAAGGTTGATTGGCCTTATGAAACTCATTTTCTAACAAAATTATGGGAATTCTTTTAGATTTTATAGGTCATTTTTACTGGTTGCAGGGCCATTTCTTACAAGCACAGATTTGAGTGTTATGTCATGAATGTGCCTAAATATGCCCAGGCATGTATGTGTGTATATTGTCTATATACACACAAAAAAACTTTTGTGAATGTCTGACATGTGAAAAAAATGAAACTTTTTTTAGTTGTTTATAACGGTTGCTAAACTGATAACATTTTCATTTCTAGGTTCATGTAAATCTACTTTTAATGGAAGCACGGATGCAAGCTGAACT
The DNA here is from genome assembly GCF_000956105.1 of Propithecus coquereli. NCBI lineage: Eukaryota > Metazoa > Chordata > Mammalia > Primates > Indriidae > Propithecus > Propithecus coquereli. The sequence continues at coordinate 7,333,304 of NW_012152507.1, read as the reverse complement.
TCTTTATGCTCTTCGTGCCATAACTCGGCATTTGACCTGAAGCTCACCCAAGGAAAATGTCATATATGTGTAAAGACCTTTCACATAAGATATACATCAGAAGCTGTTTGTGATATAGCATCAAAAATTATTCAATTCTCTAGTGTCAAAGTTTAGCCGTTTTTGTTTTGTTTTTTTTTGTTTTTTTTTTTGCGGCTGTAATGTGCAATGATGTGTTTTATTTTTCTTGATGCTTAACATTACTAACAATTGCAAAAATAATACTGAGGAGCACTACTTTGCATTGTTTATAGTTGGAGTTTTGGATACTGATCATAAATCATGAACCTGGTTTGTTAATGCTTAACTTCAGCGCTTTTGGGTTTTGTATGTACATGTATCTTTTTCTTTCTCTCTTTTTTTTTTTAAGTAAGGAAAAGCGCTTACAATCTGCTCAAGCAGTTGTTTTTCAGATATTGAAATTCAGCAAAGAATGACCTCTTCTGGCCATTCTAAAATTTTAATGTTGTGTCCTAAATCTGGTAGAGGAAAAGCATGCGCTGTTGAACCAAGCTGCTCACTGGACACTCTTGTGTCCCCAGGAGATTATTTGTCAGGCACTGTTTTTTTTTTTTTTTTTTTTGGTTTGTTCGTTTTTTTTGTTTGTTTTGTTTTTTTACTGCTATTGGCGATAACGTGAAATGTGATACAGCCATTGTCCATAATTTAATGTGAAATTAATCATAATGAATTCTATAGCATGCTACTGAAATGCCAAATTCAACTATTTTCTTTCTCTTTGAAAACAGAAAAGTTTCGGTTTTCCATATCAGATGTATATATTAAAAGTGGAATTATGCACAATCCTTTCTATCACTGACAGTAATCTTCAGTCATCTTAAATAATCAGTGCTCACAGTGCTGCTTAGTTCATTTAGTTGGCACATATAAACCTGTACCCACACAAGACTGACCAAAAATTTTCTTTGCACATGTTTCCTTTTTCATAGCTATTCCTATATTTCAGTAAGCAAAGGAAGGTTAATATGTCTGTATTTCTCCCTGTTAGGCTTTTAGAAATTATTTTCCATGATTTTTCTTCTTATAATAAGTTAAACAGTTTATTATTCAAAGTTAAAAATTGCATTTCTATGCATTAATGTGATTGAACAACAACAAAAGAGTGCAATATGTTAAATACTCAATTAAACTTTCCCCCATCATGTCACTGCAGAAGTGTCCTTTTAAACAGAGCCATAAAGAAATTTTGTTCAAATTTCTTTATTGCACAAGGCTTTTTTCAGTTTTACCTTACTGGGGTTGAACAATGTTCCTTTCATAATGCCAAAGCATTCCCTTCCCCAGAAAAATCTCTTTGGACAACTGGTTTAAAAAAGATATCAAGTCTTAGGGGAGGAATAATCGGCCAAAAGGTCACATTTTTGCATTGGTTTCTGTTGCTTGGTTAGACTATCTTCAGAGAGCACAACATTATGTGTTTATAGCTTTAATTTGTATTATGTTAATGAACCAGTGAAGTGCCTAAAGAGATGCTTACAACTATCCAGTAGGACACAACTGCACTGCTTTTTAAACACTTTTTGGTTAATTAAGGGTGACTTGAATTTTACACATACATGCTAATTTTTTTTAAAAAATCCAATTTTTTTCATAGTAAATAATATAGTAAAATTTTCCGTTATAGTTCCCATAAAGACTTTATTTTAGACTTACTTGTTATATAGGACTTAACTTTTTTCTCTCATGAAAGAATTGTGAACTAGTGTTTTGTTAAATCATTTTTCTCTTCCATTTATCATCCTTTTCTGGTACAATACATTAGGTTGCTTTCCTTTAGATTTTGTTCCAGATAAGAAAACAGAGATGATTATAAACCTATTAACATAAGGTAGTTCTGCATTTTTGGATTCCAGGATCTTGTTTGAAATCATCTTCCATGTGAGGAAAAAATTACTAATATTTTTGAAGACAGGGTGGTTTATTTAAAGAGATTATTCAAAGAACTTGTGCCAGATCTCTTCTGTTTTGTTTATTGCATGTGCCATATGTTGATTTTTATTCAATATCACATTATATAGATATGTGTTAACTATAAAGAAAGTATTTAGGAGAATGGCAAAACACAGATGACAGTGTAAATGTCCATTTGACTTCCCTAACTTTAGAACTTTCAAGTTGAGGATATCTTTTATTCTTGCATTTGTTTTTTTACTAGAATCCTTTCAATTAATAGCCGTATATTTTTGTGCAGGTGAACTGTATTACAGGATGAAAAATGATTTTTATGTATTGAAAAGGAGGAGAAATTCTCACAGAACACCATATGAGCTTTAGACCAAAAGGGGAAACAAGGTTTAAGTAATTAAAATGGCCACTTAGTTTTTTTGGTTTTTTTAGTTTTTTTCCCCAGAAATGTAAGTAGTTGGAATTTAGGTTATGGAAATATTAGTGCCTTTAATAGATTTCTTTCCTAGCAAAGTTTCTTTTTAGCTCAGCATTGATCTATTTCATCAATAATCAGGAAAATAAGTTGACTTGGAACTATAAACAAAAACAAAACAATATGTTTGTGAACCTCAGCGAACCAGCCTAGAAAAATTGACTTCTGAAGGTGCTAAAGCACCTACTAACATGCAGCATGCACAGCATTCCAGGTTGCGAATACCATTTTTTGCTGTTAACACTCTTTATCCAATGCAAACTTGAAATTCTGATGCGGTTTTCCAGGGTGGTATTTTTTCAGAGTATCGAATTTACTACATAGTAATTTATAGTATAGCTTTTTATATTAAAATGTGATATTTTTAAAAAGAGATATCTGGTTCAATTGGTATAATGATGTGATTATACAATATGCTAATCTACACCTTGGTCTCACATTGTGCCAAACTTAAATGTGCAAGTGTACGTGAAAAAAGCACATGTGAATGTGAATTCTTTAATTCCTTATTATGTTAAAATCCGTCTAATAATCCACTGATGTATATGCTTGAATAATGTCTATTTACTTTGGAATTTCAAGCTTTCCAGCTTCAACAGTAATTCTTCATTTCTCAGGTCACCTTAAGAAATACTGAAATATTCTCCCACCTGAAAGTAATCTGTTCTTTAACCCACTTGACTGTGGGCGTGGCCAGGCAGGTGCCTCATTGGATCCTTCAGACAAGGCTCCCTCAGGTGGACTCATGATTATTAGGGAAAAGAGGCTTTTGAGCTGGGTCTGCCTTTTGAACTAAGTACATTGTCCTGTTCTCGGTAGGAATTTGTCCCATTTGGGGTATTTTTAAATAAAAGATGGCTAATGTGGAATCTGGGGCATGGCCTTGGCCTTTATTATGGTCTTAAGCCCAAATAATGGCAGAGAAACACAGGGCTGTTTTGAGAACAGAAAATTCAATGTAAGTTTTATATCAAAATCATAAAATTTGAACCAGAGCTCCTATTTTAATTGTTATAATGTCTCCTAAAGATTTTAAATGCTTCTAAAATCTAATTGATATTATCACAGAGCAGCTTTTTCCTTTTCCACCTTATAAAGTTTTTTTTTAATCCAGAATCTTAGATTTCTATGCCGCAGCAAAATAAAATTATCAACAAATAATTAAAGATCTATACTTAAAATAGTTTACCACTTTTAGTGGAGAGTGCATGCATATATGATGGTAAGATTCTTTTAAACTCTAAGGACAATTCATCAGGGAAAAAAATAAATTTCAGTACATGTTATAAAAATGATTTGCACTGATTGATAGCAAAATGAGGTTTTTTGTTTTGTTTTATGTTATGTTTTAAAGGCAATTCTAAATCATTTCTCCAGAAAGCAAGACCTTAAACTCTTCTCTTTATCTAATAGGACTTTTCTTCTTTTATGCAAAGAGATGGTCTTGCATGGAGTAAAATGTATGCAACAGTAATGCTATATAAATAGTATATGAAATTTGCTTAGTAGTACAATTCAATAGCAAACTGAAAGACATGTGGCTCCTCTATTCAGATTGAGTTTTAAGTTACCTAACTTGTATAATCAGAACCTATTCTAGGTGGCCATCATCATAAACTATGTTTCCCTATTATATCCCTCTGGAGACTGAGAATCAAATTAACGAGTCTTTCCTCAAAGCAGTACTGTAACATGAATGTATTTATCTCAGTCAACAGAGCTTAAATGCCCATTTTATGTGGAGCTGATTTCAATGCTAATTTGACTTAGTTAGCAGTGTCTGCTCAGGTGAGACCTAGAACAAAAATAGCTGGGGCGAAATGGATATTAGAGGCATAGGTATATGTCAAAGCAGAGCCCTATGAGGAAGGAAAAGTTTTGAAAGAATACATGGAACATAAAGCTGAGAATGTGGCTGTCCTCAGCATCGTACACCTAACATAAAGGAAACATTTCCCACGTGGGAGCTCTTACCTGCATTCAGTCCACCCTTTCCTGCCTGCTTTCTCTTCCTCCAAGTGCCTCAACCTCTACATGCTCACTCTCCTTCCCCTCCCTCAGCCCATCTTGGTCTGAACGCCTTTCACTCCAAACCAAACATCACCAGCCACCTGCTGATAGTCACCAGCATTTATTTTTCTGAGTTACTTTTTATCCATTCATTAAGAATTTGGCTTTGTCCCAACTTCTTCTAAATCCCTCAGTCATCCAGCTATATTTTGCCTAACCTTTGCCCTAGACACCCTACCAGATGTTACACAGCATCAAGTGTAAATCTCGTCCACCCCATACTATTCTACCCTTTTCCCAGCTGCCAAAATATCTTGCTCTCTCCTCTACCTCATCCCCAAAGAGCCTATAAATTCAGAGTATCCAACCTTTTCATGGATTCACTCTCCATTGTTCAGTAATACTACTTCCATATTTTAAATAAATCATAAAAGATTTTTGCCTTCTATCAAAGTAGGAATCTTTATATTTATACATGATACAAAAGTTGAACTATTTCTACCATGCAGAATTTAGCATTTAGCAGGATTTTAAAGTGATTGAATTGCCATCCTAACTTGGATCTATATTAGGTAATGAATATTGGTGTTAATCCAAGCTATTTGAATGTAAAGTTAAAATTTTCCAGCAATCCAGATGACCTGTAACCCTTGAGTGGGAACAGGAAATTTCTAGCATACAAATGGGGTGATGTTTCAGACGTTTGTTTTATTGGTGTTGTTTAGTCCTTGAAATGCATTTCTAATAGAAGGACATGTGATAAAGGGTGCTTAGATGGTCCAACTGGATCACAGAAGCCCATTTAATTTATAATATAGATAAAATACCACAAAATTGAGTACTTAAAGGTTTGACCAGGCTTTCCTGGGTTAGACTAAGGCTCTAACCCCATTCCTGTCCTGTTCTCATGGGAGAAAAAAATGTTCTATGAGATGAAAAGAGACTGCATTGACTTTGTAATCTCTATTCCCCTAGCTGCACTTCAGGTATACCCAGATAGTATCATTAAGGAAGAGGAAATGCACAAACGAGGAAGACAAAATAGTTCTTCCTTTCCAGCCAGTGTGTACTCAGTGTTGTTCATAGATGTAAAACTATGTCAGTTTCCAACATGGGGCACTGTAGATGGTTGTCTGACCTAAAGATCAACCATCCTGTTTGAAAGTATAGAGTGTTATGAGCTCTGGTGGCATTTGGATGTTTTCCAACCCATTGATGAACAACCCAACCTGACAGCAGTATCCAATAAATGCCTTTAAGGGCCCAGGAATGAACTGATGGCCTAGTTAAGGAGTGAGACTTAGTGGAGACTAAAGCAATGGTTTTTATTAAATCATATGTCGTGAAGTGTTCATTCTAACTTTAATCTAATTATGACTGCACCACCATGAAGTACAGAATTAGAAAAGAAATAATATAGGGGGAAAAAGAGAATGAATATCTGATTCTTCTGAATGCTTGCAGAAATCTTTGAAACAATGCAGTGCATACCATAAGTTAGCCTTTAGAACAAATACCCCATCTTACATTTCATAGGACAGCATCAAACATTAGTAAGTCTAAATATGATAAATATAATTTTTGTTGTGTAAATTTTGCTAAAACAGTCTATTTTCTTGCACCTCTCAAGTTAACCTCTTAAAAACAGAATGTATAATTTCTACAAAAAGAATATCATAGAGGGAGAGAGACTCTCTGGTCTTTAGTGTTAAAATATTTTTCACAAATCCTGATTAGTTAAGTGCATACATTATGACACTTACAGAATAAAACTAATCATACAGCTCTTTCTTAAATTCATTAGTCTTTACAGATTTTTAACTGGCTCTCCCAAGTCTGATAAGGAAGGATCAAAAGGTAGGATAAAGGAAATATATCAGTTGGGCGGCCAAGAAGTTTTCTTTGTAATGTGGAAAGACTATTATCGCCTTTCTGAATTTTGCTGGTTCTCTAAAGTAAAACTAAAGAGTTAAATGGTACCTTTGTTCAGCAAGGAAAGTGATCCAAACTATAATCTAGTACAAATATTTCCTTTGCATTTGTATGTCTTCTCTGGAGAGAAAACACAATTTTCCTCTTCCTCTTTCTCTTCACATTTACTCTTTTCAACCCAAAATATAGACAGAAAGCAAACCACAAGCCAGTTTGGAATCTTCTCAATGCTAATAGAATGGGCACATTCACATACACAGTCTTAGCAAGGTAGTAAAGAACCCTGTCAGGTCAACTTGGAATATGGCCTTGCTACTTGGATTAGCTCCTTCAAACCTGAAAATAACTTTCCTGGTCGTGGAAGAACTGGATGTGTCTTTTAACTTATGAAATAGGATTTGAACTTGAAAACTCTTTTTTTTTTAAATCCTGATTTTGCAGGGCAGCTACATCATGAATGTATATATTAAAACTTTGTAGCTGAATTGCACATGAAATCAGATTGCCAACTTCTTGACTTTCAATTTTAGACATCATTTTATCCTTAAGTTGTGAGCGATATATGTAGCATGCTGTGAAACGTCTATTATAGTTCTTTAATTCATCAGTATTAATACAGAATTATCTTTTGCGTTCTTTGGTACTTTTTATTCAATGTAATCAGAAGCTGTGATGTTTTGCCTTTGTAGTCCTGTGCTTTGTTACTGTAATTTCTTTTTTTTACGAAGCACGTGCTTTGGACTAATGTAAGGCGGATGACGTGATCTTTAAGACTGTTATATATATACATATATATCAGTCTCTTACTCTATAAGGTTTTAAATTAGAATAAGCTTTTATCAAATAGATCATTGATGCAATTTAGGATTCACACAAGTTTCAGTGTCAAATGGCGGTCTCATATTTATACTTCCGATTCTGAAAATAGCAAACTTAACAAACAGCCACTTTAAACTTGTTCTGGCAAACCAGACCCTGCTGTAGATATAGTCTAAGATAGTTAAACATATAAGCCTTTTCAACTCTTAATGCCCTCCACATGAGTCAGCAGTTAAGGAGATTATAGAACCCATGAAAGCTTTTTGTATGTATTACTAGGTTTTATTTTTCTTTCGTTGCTGATTTTACAGTTCTGACTAAAGCTGATCTGAATGGATCAGTTTATGTGTAATATTCTAGTGCTTTAATGCCTTTTTTTTTTTTTGGAGGGATGGGTAATATTATTTGAACAGATGCAGAAGGAACTGTTAGTGAGTCAAGACAAACACATTTGAAATAAAGGAACTGTGTATTAACATGTTAACAACAATTCATAACTGCACTTTTTATGACATTTTGAAAATCTATTTATAGGTACAGAACAATGGGTTTTGTTAAACTGTATCACATTTATACTTGCAGAAATTTATTTCATTGTTATTAGTAGGAATTTTATTGGTTCAATAAAATTGGCAAAACTGAACACTGATCATTTGCTTGCTTTATTTATATTGGAGTAGCATTCTTGTCTAGGCTTGTTTCTGCTTGTATTGAGACGTGCATTCGTAAAGATATATGAATTGTAGGAGTCATTATTTTCACTAATTTTTTCCTGACCCACAGTTTTCTTGTGATTATTTCTTATAATCACTGGATATTGCATTAGTGGAATATTGCAATAGTGTAAGTTGTGCAAAATGTGTAGTTATTACCTTTTAAAATATCACTTGTGATCTCAGCAAAAAGCAAATTAACTTTATTATTATCTCTCATTAACCAAAATAGTAATTAGAATGGGGAAAGGGACATTGAATATGGGGTCAGGGCCTAGATTCAAAAACCTATTTTTTTTCTTATTCTACTAGCTTTGTGACCTTGGAAATAATTTAATCTCTATGATCTTTAATTTCTGTACCACGATGGTGCAGGGGAGGAGTAATACCTACTTGAGATAGTTGTTTAAGAATTAGGTGAAGTGTACTAATGTATTTGAATATATAGCACAGTAATGAGTTTGGAGAATAGTGTGTGGCACTTGAAATAAAGTAGGAAGGAGAATTGATGGGGAGGGGAAGATTATACATATGTAATGTGAAGTGATAGTAAGACTTCCAAGTAGAAATGTAAAATAGGCTTTTGGAAAACAGTAAGGGATGTACACAGTCTTTTGTGCAAGGCTTTCCAAGGAAAGTCCTTACTTTTCATTTCTGTTAACTCGTTCATTACATAAAAATTCATACCAAAGGCAAGCGCTCTTCTTTTGTGCCATGTGTCTAGCTATAATGGTAGGTCAGCAGAAACCAGCTCCTGGCTGATTACTCTGTCTTTTTCAATAATATGCAACCCCTGGGGAAGATAAAGGACAAGGTACAAACTCAGCCAGAAGCCCAGCCCTTCCACAAGCTCTCCCCCAATTCAAAAGCCAGCTTTTTGACACTAGTTCCCTATGAATTTATTAACAACTTTGGGCCTGTTTTTTAAAAAGTAAAACTCCATGTTTATGTGTGTGTGTTGTCCTTTCACATATATGATCTCATTTAATCCTCACAATAACTTTGTAATGAAGATATCTTCATTTTCTAGATGAGGAAATTGATCTTAGAGGGCTTTGCTTGCCTGAGAACTGACACCTAGAATTGGCATGGTGGGGATTGGAACTCCGGTCTCTCTGATATCATTTCTACTGAACTTCACTACCTTAATTCAGCCCACGCTTCTTGCTTAATATATAAATGACCGTGCTATCTACATGATGTTTTACTGAAAAGGAAAAGGATAATCCATACTGCAAAAAACATTAGATAACTTTCCTTTCTGGCTAACTTGTAACCTTTTTAATTTTAAAAAATAGATTTTTTTTCACCCTCCACTGCTAAATGGGCCCTTTGATTTAAAACATAGTCTCTGAGGGGTAGGTTCACAGAACAATAGATAAAATCAGTACCTGTGAATTTAAAGGCTAAAAACTTTTCCCAAGAGAACAATAGGCCTGATCCTAAAGATGACTCAGGAAAGCTTAAAACTGTGTTGCGTTTTTATTTTTAGGACCATTCTACTGCAAATAGTAACTTTCACTATATATTTTTAGGACCATTTTACTGAGAATGGTAACTTTCACTATATGGTGAAATACACTATAGTGAAAGTTACCAATTCAAGTCATCGTTTCTAATGCATGTAACTTTCTCATACGGGCTTCCCTTTGTGTTGACTGAGAGGAAAATCAATCTCAAAAAATGTCTCTTCTCCCATAGTCTCACATACTTGACATGTTTCAAAACACAGGTGTGCCTAAAACTTTCCATAAAACTCTTTAAAAGGAATTTCAGGCAAGAATTCTTAATACTCCCTCTTGCACAGGCCTGCTCCTAAAATAAACATTAAAAAATCCTTCATCTTCACATCAAGGTGAATTTCAGGAAAACTCACCTGGTTACAGTATTTTTTGACACCCATTGACTCTTTTATTTGCTAAGAGGCATGTAGCAGCAGGGCTCTTGGAAGCCACTTCACAATCATCTCTAACTCTTGCACGGGAGCTGTGGCAACCAACTCCACACAGGTTTCAGCTAGATTTTTACAGGTACAGCTCTTGTGGCCCTGGACTGCTTACTTCTGGCTTCCTGCCAGGGCCTTACCTGAGTGCTTGGGGTAGGATGCCAGAGGAAACTGCCTTTCCACTAAACATACACAACCAGAAGGGCAAGGGGTTAATGCTGGTTAACCATGACCAGTGCCTGCTTATTTCATCCCCCAAGCCACAGTTTTGAAATTGAGAGGGCCTGGTGGGATGGGTGGTACCAATCCAGCTCTCTCAGTGGTCCCTCCTTTCCTATTCCACTCCCCTTGTCCTTCACTCCTGCCTCCTCAGTCTCAGACAAACCTTGTCTCAGGCTTTGCTTCCAGGGGAACCCAGGCTAAGACAGAGCACTACATATACGGTAGGGGTTAAGAAAGTAGATCCTAGAATAACTTCAAATCTCCACTGTTGCTAACTATCTGGCCTTGAACAAGTTATTTAATCTTGTGGTTCCTCAATTTCCTCATCTGTAAAATGCAGAAAATAGTAATTAGAAAGAAGACCTTGTCCTTAAGAAGGGGGAAATGTGGGTAGAAAGACAGTAAGACAGGCCTTGGTTTGACATCATACAATACAGAAAATGAAAAGATAATAGCTTGTACGGGGGTCATAAAAAGAGCCACCATTTATCAAGGACCTTATTAATGTTAGGAACTTTAAATGCAGTATTTTATTATAATACCTGCAGGTGAGTATTACCTCCATTTTAGAGAGTTAAGAAAAATAGCTTAGCAAAATTAAGCACCTGTCTAACATCAAACAATAAGCGAATGGTAGAACCGTTCTCAAATTTGTCTGAGCTTAGTTGCCTTTTTTTCCCTCTATGCCACATAAAGAGGAAACGAGTGCATTTTTGTTTGGTGTCATCAGCGAAGGCTTTTCAAACAGGTAATATTTAGACAGACACTTAAAGGATTGTTAAGATTCGGATTTGCAGAGACTAAAGACATCACATTGTAGATAGAAGAGTCGGAACAAAAATCCAGAGTGTGGTGTTCAGGGCATATGTGTGGAACTTCACATTAGAAGATGAATTTGGAAAGTGTAATTTGGTCAAACTGTGCAGAGTGTAATGGTTATAAACTAAAATATTTGTATTTATTCATTTGGAAAAAGAGGTGAAAGCCAGATTAAGGCAGATTCACGTGGAGCCATTTTCAATGGGTCTTTAGCACAATGATGTGTCCTACTTTGAAACAACAGCATCTCCTTGACAACCAGAGTAGCACGGAAACAAGATCTTCAAGGTAAAAATAATGCCTTCTTTGAGCATTTGGGAATTTTCCCAATATCTTAAATAAACTCCTGAATACTTCTGCACGTCCCACTTGATGATTACACCAGGCTATCATGGGTAAAGTGCAAGATACTCAAACCAAACTCTTGACATGCAAGGCCTTACCTTCTCATGTATGTGCACACACACTCTTCTGATGCCCAGGACCAGTATGATAGCCTTCAGAACTCGATGCCTTCTAACTAAGTGGTACATAAACAGGTAAAGTTTAGGTACTGTATGTAGTTGATTGTTTGCACAAATGACCACAATTTCTGTCCTCCCTGCATCCCCATTCTTTGGAATGTGACTTCACAACTTTTGCATCAAGAGGTAGAGTCTATTTCCCCACTTCCTTGAATCTGGGCTCATCTGTGACTTGGGTTGGCCAATAGAATGCAGGAGAATTGGCATTGTACAAGCTGCAGATCTAGGCTTTCAGAGACCTTGCATGCTTACTCTCTCTCTCTTTCTCTCTCGCTCAGAACCCTGCCATACCTGGGCTAGCCCGCTGGAGAATAAGCCACCTGAAGCAAGCTAAGTTGTCCCAGGTGTTCTGGCTAAGGCCTCAGATGTGAGAAAGCCCATCCAAGACCACTAAAGTCAGCTAGCCTACCTAGAACTGACTGCAGACTCATGAAAATGCCTTGTCCAGCCCACTTTAGATCAGCAGAATCATCCAATCTACCCACCGATTCATGGGCAAAACTCAGTATTTATTGTTGTGCACCATTGAGGTTTTCTGGTTGAGTGTTACACAGAACAGCATTGTTGCAGCAATAGAAAACTTACAGAATGTAAGTCCTGGAAGTGGCCAGTGCTTCGTTTATAGAAAATCTGCATTAGGAAATTTCTTCCTTATATTACTGTCTATTAACAATAGCCTTGCATAGTTTAGGGATTTTTACTTATACCTCTAAACCAGAGTCAATGTAGTTGGCAACTTAATAATCAGCCCTTTGCTCATCCCTGTCCTCAGAATGTCCATCTTTGTGGGGTTGAAATATATCACATTCCCGTTAAGTTTGTTCTTAGGTCTTTACACTTAATATTTTGTATCCTAAGCATGACTGTACTCATAACTGGACTGGTTAGGTTAGGACAGAAATACTCAAACTTTAGAGTATAAGAATCACTGAATGTGATGGTTGATTTGGGGTGTCAACTTGACTGGGTTAAGAGATACCCAGGTAGCAGGTAAAGCATTAATCTAAGTGCTTCAGTGGGCACTGCGTCTATCCTTCTGCTAAAAGAGAAACCCAGATGCTTTGGCATTCATTAGAATGATTGGGCTGGCCCCATGTGTGTCTATGAGGGTGCTTCTGAGGGATTTGCATCTGAGTTGGCAGACGAAGTGGGGAAGATCTGCTGTCAACATTGGCAGGCAGTGTACAATCACCTGGCACCCCAGATGAAACAAAAAGGTGGATAAAGGGAAAATTCTTACTTTCTCTTCTGGAGCTGGGTTACCCTTCTTCTCCTGCCCTCAGATGTCAGAACTCCAGGTTTTCTGACCTATGGACTCTGAGACTCACACCAGCAGCCACTTGGGCTCTCAGGCCTTTGGTCTCAGACTGGGAGTTACACCATTGGCTTCCCTGGTTCTAAGGCCTTCAGACTTGGACTGAGCCATGATACTGGCTTTCCTGGTTCTCCAGCTTGCAGGTGGCCTATTGTTGGACTTCTTGTCTTCCATAATTGAGTAAGCCAATTTCCCTAATAAATCCCTTCTCCTATCTCTTCCCATCCCCCATCTCTTCAAATACACACACACACACACACACACACACACACACACACATATTGATCAGGAACCTCCATTGTTAAAAAGAATCCTGAGTAAATACATGGTCATATTCCATGTTCCAAGTCCTATTTACTAATATTTATTTTATTTTATTTTATATTTTACTATTATTTATTTTTTGTTATTGCTGTGATTGCCATTGGGGTCTTCTTCATAAATTATTTGCCTATGCTGATATCTAGAAGAGTTTTTCGAACATTTTCTTCTAGCATTCTTATGGTTTCATGCCTTTCATTTAAGTCTTTTATCCATCTTGAATTAATTTTTGTGAGTGGTGAGAGATATGGATCCTGTTTCAATCTTCTGTATGTGGCTATCCAATTTTCCCAGCCCCATTTATTGAATAGGGATTATTTCCCCCAGTGTATAGTGTTGTCTACTTTGTCAAAAATCAGTTGGCTGTATGTGGATGGTTTCATATCTGGGTTCTCTGTTCTGTTCTATTGGTCTATGCCTCTATTTTTCTGCCAATACCATGCTGTTTTGGCTACTATAAGACTTGTAGTATAGTTCGAAGTCTGGTAATGTGAAGCCTCCAGATTTGTTCATTTTGCTGAAGATTGCTTTGGCAATTCAGGCTCTTTTCTGATTCCAAATGAAGTGTAGAATTATTTTTTCTAGATCTGTGAAATATGACATTGGAATCAACCCAAATGCCCATCAATTCATGAGTGGATTAACAAAATGTGGTATATGTATATTTACATACACTACTCAGCCACGAAGAAGGATGAATTAAGTCCTTTTGCAAGAATTTGGATGGAACTGGAGACCATTATCCTAAGTGAAGTATCTGAAGAATGGAAAAACAAACACCACATGTACTTGCTATTAAATTAGAATTAGCCGATGAGCACACATGTTCACAGAAGGAAGTAAAACTTAGTGGAAATCAAGCAGGGAGGAGGAGGGGGGAGGGGATGGGCAAAAACCTACCTAATAGGTACAGTGAACACTACCTGGCTGATGGGCACACTTATAGCCCTGTTGCAAGAATAACAAAAGTGATCCATGTAACCAAAAATATTTGTAACTCCATAATATTTTGAAATAAAAAAAAGAAATCATGAATGAGAGCAGGACACAAGAAAAAGAAATCTTTTTCTCTTGGCTTTTCAGTGAAGGTCCTGCTATACTTTGTTACCTCAGGTGGAGTTTAGGCCAAATTAATAGTTCTCAACCATGCTTGACCTAGAATCACCTGAGGACTTTTAAAAAAACTGATACCTGAGAACCAATCCCCTACATAGAGATTCTGATGTAATTAGTCCTAGGCATAGCCAGGACATTTGATTTTGAAAAGCACTCCTGATAATTCCAATATACAACACATTTTGAGAACTCCTGGGAAAAATTGTGTTGTTTATTCCACCAAATAGATATCTTCCTAACAATAGAAAAAACTGCAGCTCTGATTTACCAAACTGGCCTGCAGGCAGAGTGGAGAGAAGATAATTGGATTAGGCAAAAGCAAACAAAATTCCCAGTTGTTTCTAAGTCCACATTCTTAGGACGGAGCCTCAGAAGTGCTAGAAAGGAGAAAGAGAAATATGCACCCATTTCACAGGAACCCTAGGGGAAAAGTCAAGTGCCCAAGCTTGCTAGTGAGCAGAACACTTTTGCATATTGAAGTCATTCTAGACTTCTCTGTATCTGTATGCAGTGTGTGCACTTAAAAATGTGGCATATGGTTTATGTAGTGTTTTTTGTAATTATACTTCTCTCTATAACTTTGCAATGAGAATGCTTGTTTAGTGTTTCAGATATTTCTTGAATGCATGGATCATACAATATTCCATGAACATAAAATTTAGGAGAATTCTTTAAAAATTAAATGGACTATGGTAGATCATAGTCTCAGCTGTGATTACCAGACGTTCTGTCTAAGCATCAAAATCTACGGAAACACTTGTTAAAAACAGACATTCCTGGAAACCACCATGACTTGCTGAATCAAAATGGGAGGTAAGGGGCTCATACAATTTCCCTTCTTACAAGTTCCCCATACAAATGTTTATGTACTCTGCACTACACTATTCTCTTTTTTGGGAACCATATGTCTTTTGGGAGCAGCCTCTCTTAGACAACATAACAGAGTTACACAGCCTTAAATCCACCTTGACTCCCTACACCCTTTCTCTATGTTCCCTATATAACTGAGAAATCAAAGAAGTTTCATGATATTATTAAAGCAGCAAATCAAATGGAACCCAGAAGAAATGACATCAAAGATGGATTCCCCACAGTGAAAGTAAACTTCCCATTACAAACCTGTTAGAAACGGTTTCTGACATGGAAACTACTGATATGGAATTTCTCAATCAAAAGGCAAAAACCCTCTTAATGCTCTTGACACATTTCTGAAATGCTTTCCAGAAAAGTTGTGCCAATTTACACCCCTACCAACATGTATGAGATGCCCCTCCCTGTGGTCACAAGCGCTTGAGACAAACTGCATCTCCTTCATGAATTTGTCCAGGGCTGGCCTTGGTGAGATGAGACAGAAATACCAAGGATTCAGTGAACAGCAAGGCCCAGATAGCCATGGGACTTCTGAGCGAGAGAGAAGAACTCTTGCTGCTTGGTCATCTGGGTTCTAGCTGGTTTTGGCCAGTTTTTCCACCTACTCCCATTTTATCGGAGACCTTGGTTCAGGTCTTAGGACTCCTTATAAGCAGGGCCTGTGGTTCTCTATCTCACTAGGGTGTGTAGTACCCACTGGTGGACCACAGCTTCCCCTTCCCCTTGCCAATGGCTCCTGCTTCCTGCTTGGGCCAAGCTGGCTTTGGCAGGCTGGGGTCACCCTCAGGCTGGGAGTCGTGGTGAGAACAGAGGCAGTAGGCAGGAGAGGGTCTCACAGGGGCCTGGCCAGGTGCCACCAGCCAGCGGCAGATGGCAGCAAATGGCAGCAGATGCATGAGGCGACACTCACTGTCATTTCACAAGTTTATTGAGTGACCAGCTACTCCCTCACGTCTCTGTGTCTGGGCTGACCGGCAATGTTCTGCGCAGCACCCATTGAGCACCCTCTGTGTACAGGATTCTGTACAGGGAACTCTTTCTACTCAGTTCCGGCCATGGTCCAAAAGGATTCAAGAGGTGGCCAAGTGTTCCCATATTCCAAAGTGGGAGGAGGGCTCATGTATTCGGGACTTGCAGAAGCGGTGATCCCACACCTGCCTTGTGAGCCATTACCTCACCCCCACTCCTGGCTATAAAAGAGTGGAGGTTGAAGAGGCAGGAAGAAAGGATTTTAGAAAGAGAGTGCTTTGAGTCCCACAACCCTTCAAAGAGATCATTCTGAGGGAGTTCTCTAAATCTTGTGGAGTTTAAGAAACAACATAGACTGGCATTCAACTCCAATCTAAACGAAAGCATGCAGGCCAGGCTGTGGCCGGAGCTGCCTGTGTAGGTAGGCCGGCCTGAGAGGTAGGGCAACAGCAAGAATGGTTGCCCTTCCAGCATTTGGCATGGCAAGGACATAGGAGCTTTCTGTAGGCCAAGAGAAGACCTTATGAGGTAACCGGGCTGGAGCTGTGTTGACAGGACACTGTCCAAGAGGGGGACCTGCTGAAGTCAGGTGCCCCCCAACACAAAGGCCAGAGGCTGGGATTTCACAAGAGGTCAGCCAGATAGCGCAGGTCTCAAATATGCAAGGGCCCATGCAAAGGACGTTAGCTTTTATTGCAAGAGAAATGGAAGCCGTAGCAGAGTTTTAAATTGTGTGTGTGTGTGTGTATAGGATGGTAATGAGTGACATGATCAGACCTGCGTTTCAAGGACAATCTGGCTGGTGCATGGAGAATGGAGGGGACCAGAATAGAAGCAGAAAGTCTCCTTAATAAGCCAGTCAGGTGAAAGGGGCAGAAAGTGCAGACCAGGATGAGGACTGCAGAGAAGGATTTGAGAGATAGGTAAGAGGTAAAAATAGACCTGTGTGGGTGATCGGCTTGGGGGAGGGTAAACAATGAGGAGGTGTCAGGATGACTCCTAGGTCTCTGGCTTGCCAATATCGCTGCACGATGGAGCCATTTACTCAGAGAACACTGGGAAGGGGCCAAGCTCAGGGGAGAAGATCAGGTGTATTGCCTTGGTAACTGGAAGTGTGAGATGCCTTTAAGACTTATAGACAAAAATGTCAAGTAGGTTAATTAAAGCTTTATTCATGGGTGAGATGGCTTAGGAAAAAGTGAGAGATGAAGGTAACCTACGAGCCAGCCTGGAGGGACCTCAACACTTACAGGCCAGGAAGCGGAGAACGCACCAGTGATGATGAAGGAGATAGAAAAGAAACTGCCAGTGATGCAGGGACAAAGACCACGTGCCATACCTGCCCCCAATGCTGGCTATGATAGGGAATAAAATAGATGTGGTCCCTGCCCACATGGAGCTCACAGTCAGGAGGAAGAGGAGGGGGGAGAAAACCACAAAATCACAGAACAAATTGGAATCAATGTTACAAAGGGACAGATGGGGACTAAAAGGGAATTGTGGGGCAGAGCAGGGTTCTCTGCAGATCTGCACTGGGAGGTGCAGCTGTCCCAGGGTAAATGCCATGGGATCCCTGGTGATTTCTTAAACCTGCGGCATGGAATGCCAACGCACAATGAACAGGAAAGTGCTTGGAGAAGGGGAATTCCCTGGTGCCTGTTATCTGCTTCCCCAATGGGGCCCTCTTCTTCTCTCCCCGACTACTTCCTAGGAGGTCCCAGGGACCCAGTGACTAAGTGTCTTTGACCAGTGAGTGTCTCTCAAAAGAAGGGGGAGAAGACCTGCAGAATCAACCCAGGACAAAAAAGCCCAGCAGGTCATGAATGGATTGGAGAGAAGGTATCACAGGGCCTGGTCTCATTGAAAGATGTTTGGGCTCTTCTCCAAGGCCTGGTGACCTGTATCACCTGATATGACATTGACCCTATAGGAGCAAAGCCCTTGGTCAAAACAAAGTGACCCAGAGGGTGTCAGGTATCACCTAGCCCTGCCAAGCAGACTCCAGGAAAATAGTAACTGGGGCTATCATGGCAATTTTTGTGCTAAAGGAATCAGGGCATCAGATGGCCATGCTTCTTAGGGTCTGCGCTGTGGGGAGACAGCCCAAGTTTCCCACCCAGCCTGCCTGAGATACACCCCAGCCTACCGGTGAATTTCTTCACCTAAGGTCCATGTCAGACTGCTTTATTAGGTTATTTTATTTCTTTAAAAGTAAACAGTATAGTATAATCATATACAATCCCATTTAACTAGGCAAATGGAAAGCACAGTTTCGAGGCAGCAGCCTTACGGATTACAAGAAAGCACAGAGTCAAGGTTTAGAGCACAGGCTCTGGAGTCAGACAGGCCCAGGTTCAAATTCCAGCTCTGCTACTTACTGGTTCAGTGACATTGGGCAAATTACGTAACTTTTTGATGCCTTCCTTCTTCACCTCCATGGGGATAATGGAGCCTACTTCTCAGGGATGTTGTGAAATTCAATGAGATGAAACCTATAAAAGACTTCACAATAACAGTAATAATAACATCACTAGTATTTATTAAGCATTTACAGTGCACACAACAAGTCTATGAGATTTACATGAATGAATGAGTGACCTATTACATGGAATTCAAGGCCTTTCCCAACCTAGTCTGAACTCACCTTTCCAGACTCAGTTTGTGCTTTTACTCCCTTCCCCAAGCAAGTGCAAGTCCCAGACAGCTGCCACTGTGGCCTCTCTGCTGCTCCTTACAGCCACCACCTTCTCTCTGCCTCTGACCATGCTCCCCACTGCCTGGGTTCCCTCACGCCACCCTCAGTCGCCGAACTCCTACTCATCTTTCAGGGTGCAAAGCGAATGTCACCTCCTCTTTGAAGCTGCCCCTACCTCATCCAAGCAGGCAGTTGCACCTTCCTTTGTGCACCCACGCATTTCCTCCACGCCTTCTTTACCACGGTAATAAACACTTACAGGTGCCAAGCACTGTGCTTAAGCACTTGAACTATTTTAACTCACTAAATCCTCACAGGAATCCTGTAACATAGGTTTTATAATTAACCCCAATTTAGGATGCAAAATACAAGGCACAGAGAAGCCAAGTAACTTATCCAATGCCACACAGCCCATAAGTGGCAGAGCCAGTGCTCAAGCCAAGTCCTCCGACTCCAGAGCTAGTGCTCATAATTACTGTACTACACTGCTGATTCCCGGCACAGGGTGCTCAAGTCTACCTTCTCCATCTGGTAGGGAGAGCAGGGATTGTCTTTTATTTATTCCTGCATCCTCAGCTCCTAGCACAGTACCTGGCACTCAAGCACATGCAACTTCCTTCCTCCCTAAAACTAGACTATTAAGGGAAACCACTAATCCAGTGAAATGCCCATGTGTCCTGATCTCTTCTTCTTTTTGGCTATGATTTCCAATTAAGAAATGCTGCTCTGTAGTCCTGCCCAAGGGACCTGGTATAGTCTCTTTGAAGTTGATGAGTAATAAAGAGCTTCTTCTAGTCCATTCAATTAAAAAAAAAAAACAGCTATTTTTTTTCCCATGGAAAGTTTAGAGCCTAATAGGAAAATAGAGATATGTATTTGTCCTGACACCTTTTCCCGTTAAAAGGAAGAGAATTTGTTTATAAAGAAAAGAGTAATAATAGAATTCGAAAGGCAGTGGGGCTTCCAGAAGGAAGCTCCTGGAGGCAGCTGTGGAATCTGGAGTTGGAGGAAGTCTTAGAGAGAGACGGAGAGAGAGAGAGAGCTCTTTGAAGGCACAGCTGGCTACAAACCAGTCCCAGAGCCGCAGCCCCGCCCAGCTCAGCACAGCTCAGCACAGCTCAGCCAGAACATAGCTGGGCGGGCCAAGGAACCATGAGAGGGGGAGGATATTTTTTAAATCTTTGGAGTTAGCAAGACCAAAGATTGCCTGGCCAGTGCTTGTCTCTCTTTTTTCCAGCCTTGTGTACTTCCAAGTTTCTGACTCTTTCCCCATCAAAGGCAGATCAGGTCTGGGTGCAAACAGCCCCCAAATCACCTGTGTTCCTCGGGATTTTTCCCTCCTTAGAAACAAAAGGTGGAGCTCTGCCAAGATTAAACGGCATTCCTTTCAAAGCTCCCAGTCCAGCTCAGCTCACCATGCACAAGAGAGGGCCTTTGAAGGTGCTATGGCTAATTTTCTAATAAAGCAAAACTACCCAGCAGGACTGAGGCCAAAAAGAGAAGGATCTTTCAAATTCAGGTTCTAATCAGCTCTGTAAAAAAAAAATAATAATACATTATTTAGGCCAAAGCTTAAACTTGGGCTAAAGCCTCAGACTTGAAAAATGTTTGAGCTCAAATTGGGAGGTGACAGAAGTGTGTTGAGGAAGTGTGGGGGTGGGGGGAGCCCTGGCTTATGGTTTGGCTTCCAGTCTGCAGTTGGTGAGTTTGTGTACTCTGGAACCTGCTGGTAAGTCTATACTGAACATGCATTTTATAGCAAAGCTCGACAGACATGGCATTTGGAGGTGCATGAGACAGGGTTGCTCCACCGAGTGATTCACTATCTCACTAAGGAGAGGACAGCACTAAGTAACTAACGATCTGCATAGAGGACTTGGCACATGGTAGGGGCCCCACAAAGTCACTTTCTGTCTTCCCTTTGGGCTGTTGGAGGGAATAATGATATGGCCACTAGAGGTGTCCAGGGAGGAACATTTTGACCATGGGAAAGATCACTGTGGACTTGAGTGCCAGCAAGATTGGCATGGTGGGAAGGTGGCCATGGGTGAGCTGGGCTGTGATTAGCTGGGGAGAAGAGGTTGGGGGAGGGCAGGAAGGGCCCGTGGTGGAAAGTGGTGACAGTGAAGGGCAGAAGCCTCAACCAGGGGCTTCCAATGCTAGGCCAAGTGGTTTGGCTTAGCCCAGGTCTCTGATAGCCATGCATGAGTGAGTGTGTGTGTGCGTGTGTGAGTGCGTGCGTGCGCCCACGCTCGTGCATGTGTGTTTGCTTTTGCTTTCATTGGGATTAATTATGCACATTTAAAACCTGAATTTGAATTTCTGGGGCAGGGAAACATTCGCTCTTCAATTTTAAATTTAGCTCCAGGTTCCACTTCTCCAATTTCTCACCCAATTCATACATTTATGTTACCACCTGTAGGAATTTGAGTTTGTGGCCCCAGCCCTACAGGTAACAGGAAACTAATGGAAATTTTTGGAATGGTGGAAATGGCATTTCAGAACTATCCCACATATGCAGGGGTGGCAGATAAATACAGGATGCCCATTTAAATTTGAATTTCAGATAAACAATAATTTTTAACATAAGTATGTTCCATACAATAAAAATTACTCATTGTTTCTCTAAAATTTGCATTTAACTGAGCGTACTGGGTTTTTTGTTTTTTGCTAAATCTGGCAACCCTACTCATGTGGCATGTATCAGATTAGTGGGAGGACAAAGAGGATGAGATTAAATGAGGAGATTGAGCAATAGCCTCAAAAAGAGATGGATATATACCCTCTAATGGGGTGGATGGCTGGCTTGGAGGTAGGAAACTCTCTGAAACAAGAATGAGCAGAGCACACAGCCTGATCAGAGATGTGCAGCAAAAACAGAGAACTCCTGAATTATAGAAATGCGATTCATGCTGCAGTTCTCCCACTTAGTTAGACAAGATACTCCCAGGCTTGGTTTTCCCATTACCACCTCTAGTGTGTTGTGAGGAGTAGAGAGATAATGCAAATGCCTTACACATGCTGCACAAATGCAAGTTGTTATAATATAAGCCTCAGTCCCCACACACTACTGCTATAGCCGTGTCTCTTCCATGCTGTCCTTGTCCCATTATTTTGAACACAAGGATAAAATGTCGCCTTGTTCCATTTCCCCATTGGCCCATGCTGCTTGAACTTGTACAACTTTCTGTTCTGCATGGGCACTTGCAAGCACTCAGAGCTTTCTGTCCTTGGTAAGCTCGCTGATCTTTCCTGTGTTTTTCTCAGGGAGCCATTGATAAAAATGTTTAGTTGGACAGAGTTAGGGACAGAGCTCCACAAGAAACCAGAAGCTCTGGCTCTGTAGATACCCCTCAGTCTGGGGCCTGCCTAATATACCCATACCTGACCTTGTTCTCTGTGCTCAAACATCAGACAGAAACCTCCTCTGCAGACAGCAGTGGGCCCTGAGACTTACTTCCCACTGCTGCTTTCTAACTCTGTGACTTGGGGCAGATGGCGTAGCTTTTCCACATAACAGGTATTCTGTTATTTGCTGTCCTTTTATTTTAATTGCTTTTTCTTTTCTTCATGTCAATTTTATGACTAGTGCTTACACTAAAAGCATCTAAACAATTTCCTTTTGAGGTACAAATGATGGATGCATAAAATGCTCTCTTGCCTGGATTTCTTCAAGTCCCCTTTCCCCTACCCTCAGAGAGCTCTGCCTCTCCACCCACATACCTCATACGGGGGCTTCCACCAGGATGCTTCGCCTTTCCTTGGCCTCTGTTGCCACCTGCAGGAGCATTTGGGGGAGGGTTTCAGGACCCTTGATGGCACAGGAGAAAGCAGGCAACGGCAGTGTGAAGTCTTGGACTTCGCAGGTTGTCAAAAGACTGTATGCCAAGAGACTTCATGAGACACGACCTCCTCACCTCTCTGGAGCCCCGGTTCCAATATTTATTTATTTGTTTGTTTATTTTTGAGATGGGGTCTTGCTATATTGGCCAGGCTTGCCTTGAATTCCTGGGCTCAAGTGACCTCAGCCTCCTGAGTAGCTGGGACTACAGGTGCACACCACTGCGGCTAGTGAGGCTCCAATATTTAATCAGTTGAGTGACTGTGGGCAAATCACTTTTCTTAGCCTGTTTCCTCATCTCTAAAAGAATATTTGATAACCATAAGTTTGCTTTGATAGTTATTGTCAATGGGTCATTCATTTACATATCCTTCAAGCAAATACCACATTGGATACAAAGACATGACAAAAATAAGAACCTTTCCTAGAGGACATCACAGTCTTACAGGTGCATTGGTCAAACCCATGGGATATCATCAGTTTGTTGTGACAGAGGTATAAACAAAGTGTCGCATGAACTAAATCCTGACTGTGTCTGGTACAAGCAGGGAAAGCTTCACAGTAGAGGTGACATATTAGATAGATTTGGAAAACCACATAGGAGTTCACCAGGATTTGTAACAACACAGAGAAGTTTACCAGGTAGAGAAGAGGGAAAGGACTTTCCGGACAGAGAGATTAATTCATCAAATACTTTTACCTAGCTTGCTCCAGCAAGTTCCCAAGGAGTAACTGAACTTTTGGATCCTGCTGCAGACTTCATAGGAGAGAAGCGTAAGAAGGGAAAATGTTGCCAATTTCAAAGCAAGGAGTGGTGAAGCCCGGCCCTGGCAGAAGTCTAGTGGGGAGATGAGGAAGAGGAGCTATGAGGCTAGGTAAAGAGCATCCAAGTCAAGATGGGAAGGTCAGCTTCATGACCAGGCTCTGCCACTCTCACTAGGGGACCTTGACTAAGTTAACCACACTCTCTATACTTTGGTTTCCTCATTTACAAGTGAAGGTAATAATGGCCACCTCACTGTGTTGTTGCAAGTTGTTGACACAGTGCCTAATACAGACATGCCCAAGTACATTAGCCACTGGTATTACTATTATATGTGCACCTTCAGGAAGTTATGTACCTCACCGAGCCTATTTTCCTCATCTATAAAATGAGAATAACAGTATTTGCCTTGCACGCATCAGAAACTGTGAAGATACAATCAAGTAATATAAGCTGTAGAGTTCATATAAACTTGAGTTATAAATAAGGGAGAATGAGATAATGAAACCTACACTTTAAAAATACACTGTGTCTATAATATTTGCATTTTTACTTTCATTACCTCATTTAGCTTTTCCTGACAACCACCTTAGAAGGTAGGGATCATGTGTATTCTTTTTATATTCGACGAAAGTTGGATTCCTTCATTTAATAGACGTTCTTTGAGCAAGCACTGCGGGCGGAGCTGAACGGGAGAGGATCACGGGAACTGCAGCTGAGCAGAGCAAACAGACTCCAAGCGCACGCTGGGGGCCCAGGGCTCAGTGCTTGGACTCCTCTGTCTCTGCTCACTCTCCCGAGGATCTCTTCAGCCTCACGGCTTTCAGTCCCACACCTGTATCATGATAACCCATATTTCTATCTCCAGCCCAGCCCTCTCCAGACAGGTGTGTCTGCCTAATGAGCCTCTCTGCTTGTTTTTCTAACAGACACCTCAAACTTGAAATGTCCAAAATTAAGCCCTCCTTTCTCTTGCCTCCACAGTCTTCCAATCTCAGGCAGCAGCATCTCTATCCTTCCATCTGCTTGCATTCATCCTTGAGTGCTCTCTTTTTCTCACGCCTCACGAATAATTGCACAGAAAATCTTTTTTATTCTACTTTCAAAAACATATACAAAATCTGACCCCTTCTCTTCATCTCTGGCGCTCCTGCCTGGCCAGAGCACTCTGTCTCACCTGGGTCACTGCCATGGCCTCCATTTTGTCCAATTACCCGCTAGAGTCCATGCTGACACAGCACCTGGTGTGATCCCTGTGAAAAGCAAATGTCCATCCGCTACTCAAAAACCTACCAAAAGCTCCCCATTTCTTTCACATTAAGGGCAAAGTCTATAAAATGCCTACGAAGCCATATACAATCAGCCTCCTTTCAACCGATAGTCTAGTTTCCTTATGTTGGAGGTTTTTAGGGTCCTTATAATGCAAATAGCTCAGGAGGAAGGATAAAAGGACAGTCACCTCCTAGATACAAGCAGTGTGGGGCCCTCTCTCCTAAGCCTTCCTGAAGATGTGGGAGAAGCCAGACCCACTGGATCCACTGGTGGACACCCGATGCCTGAGAGGGGAGGAAAGGGAAGCCCTGGGGGGAAAATGGCCGTAAACCATGACCATGGCTGTGAGTCCCACCTCAACCCTCAGGGAGGGAGAGGAGAGACGCTTGGGGACCTCAGAAACCTGGAATAAGGTTGCCCCCTGCGGGTGAAACGATGGAATCAGCTCAACGGTGGGAGAGTGCAGAGACGTGCGCGGAGAACCGCGGAGTAAACCCTAATGCGACTGCACGTATTAGCACATCTCAGATGGAGGGGGACCAGATCGCATCACAAAAAAGGGGGCCCATGTCTAGGAAAGGGCTGGCCCTGTGGCGCTCACGGAAGAGTCTGGTCTTCCTGAGATGAGTTAACAGGCTGCCCGAGCCTGATGTCACCGCACCTTGATTTCATTCATCTACTCCTCTGCTCTGAGTTCACCGTCCTCCAGCAACTTCTCCTTCTCCGTGCTGCCCTGGGGCTGGCCTCCAGGCCGGGGACGCACTCTGCAGGCGGATTCACACGTGTGACCCCTCGGCAGCACTTTCTCGGTGCAATTCATAAATGGCCCTCAGCGTGGTGAGCACCGCCTAGTCGTTCCCAGTGGGGCCACGGGGTGAAGGTCAGGAGAGGGCGAGCCCGGCCCAGACCGGCGCGGCCCTTCCCGGGGTGGGATCTGGCTCCATCGGAGTCGTCCGCAGGTCTGGGAACTCCAAGGGGTAATGCAGAATTGAACAGATGAGGGTGCATTTTTCAGGGAGCAGTCTAAAGCTTCCCTCTGACTCTCAAGGCCTCCATCCCCTCCGGGAGGAAGGATGCGAGGCCGGCCAGCGGGAAGGATCCCTGGTTGTCCCGCCCGCCTCGGTCTCCTTCTTTGATCTCGCCGTCCCCAGAGAAGCGCGGAACCGGTGGGCATCGGGAGAGAGGTGGGGCCACCGCGGTCGGACAGGCGGCTCCGCGAGCTCCGCCCGAGCCTGGGCCCTGGGGAGGGACGTCGAGGCGCCCTGGGAACCCCGGAGGCAGCGGACAATCCCAAAACAGAGTACTCGGCGAGCCAGCCGCCCTTATCCAGGCGGAGAATCTCTCTCCACCACCGCCCTGCTGGCGCCGGCGAGTTGTCAAAGGAGCCACCGTGTTTCCTTGTAGACGGGCACGATGTACACATATTTTTTCCAGTTGCAACCGCAGGATCGCCAGCTTTCGGCAGCGAGCATCCGCTCAATCTCCCGGCCCCGGGCGCGGGGCGCAGCGAGGCCTGGCGTGTGCGGGTGCTCGGTGCCAGGCCGGTCACGGCATTTCGTGCATCCCCGTCTCATTTCCACGCAGCGCCGGAGAGCGAGGCTGAGCGAGGCTGAGAAAGGGCCGCAGTCGCCCGAGAGGAAGGTGTGATGCTACCACCTGGCCGCCTCCCAGAGCCTCCATCCAGCCAGAAAAAGGAGCAGCTTTCTCCCCCACCTGCCCCAGGGGAAAATAAGTGGTTGCCACATTTTCCTGTATCTTGATTTTTGACAAAACTATTGTTTGGGGTTGGCCACTGTGGACCAGATGGAGGACTTCTCCTCCCAGGGGGCAGACCTGCCCACGCCCAGGCCAGAAGTGGAGTCGGGCCCGCCCCAGCCTGCCCTCCCGGGAAACAATGTCCCTTTGTCGCCCGCCCTCCTGCGGCTGATCCTGCCCCTCCGCTCAGCTCAGGGCTCCCTCCCCTTAGAGGATTCCAAAGATAGACACAAGTCTCACTCTTCTTTGAGGTCTCTGCGTGGGAAGAAGACAAAACAGCCTTCCTAACCACACTGAGGGAGCAGAAGGGAACTTTCCCTGCAGTCGGAATATGTGCCAGTCCTCGAATCCTCCCGTAGCGCTGTCCAGAGGAATTAGCACTCGCAGTGAGGTTATGTGCCTTGTGCAAAGTCCCACAATCGGTAAATGACAGAGGAGTCACAACCCCAGCACTGTCTGAATTGGAGAAATTACGTATACATAGACACACACACACACGCACACACACATTCTTCCCACCACCCAGGGTTGAGGATTAATGCCATTTTGACATTGTCCCCTTTCCACCCAAACCCTCCGAAAGCCACCACTGGCATTTGCTTGACTCCACTTCTGCTTGGCTCCGTAAATAACATCTTCCCACTCCTCCCATCGCCCACCTCCCTCTTCACCTGTCCCACCTCTTTGGTTGCTTGGTAGCATCTGGGGTCGTAGTTTGACGGTTTGGGGGGACCCAGCCTCAAATGCCCCCTGACTCCTCATTCAGTTCTGTGGGGACAGCACCTTCTGCTTGGATGTGCCCCCAGAATGGTCCTCTCCCCTCAGGCTGCAGCTTGCTGGTCCTCCCTCAGTGCTCCGGCCAGTCTCTCAGCCCCGCCGCCAGTCCCTGGGCGCTGAGGATAATGGATGCCCTCCTGAGGAAGTACTGGCAGCATCCATAGGCATCCACACAGGTGAGAGCCAGTCCTAATTTGGGGATGATTGCCACAGGCACAGGGCATTGGATGCTGACCATGTGATCACTAAGGGGCCAGAGTCCAGGGACTTGGTTTCTCATAGTTTGGGTGCAGAAGGAGGGAGCACGCGTTCCAGCAGCATGCAGGTGTTTGGGCAACAGCTTAAAAATTGTTGTTCCTTTTTTCTGATAAAAGCGCCTTTCCAATTCTAGTCCCCCCTTCACCCTTTTATTCTTTCCTGTTTCTTCCCACACCTGTGGGATCTCAATTGGTCCTCTGAATCTCAATTTCCTCATCTGAAAAACTTGCAATCATAGCAATTCGTAGGGTTGTAATAAGGATTAAGCCAGCGGTCCTCAACATTTTTAGCACCAGGGACCGGTTTCTTGGAAGACCATTTTCCCATTAATGGGGGTGGGGTGGGGGTGGAGGTGGAGCTCGGGCCGTGCTGTGAGCAATGGGGAGCCAAAAGCTTCTCTCACTCGAAACTGCTCGTCTCCTCCTGTGCGGCCCCCTTCCCTTCATGAGTTTCATGGAAGATAATTTTTCCACAGACGGGGCGTGTGATGGGTGGCGGGGTGGGAGCATCAGAGCTCTATGGCCAGGTCCCTAACAGGCCTCAGACCAGTATCAGTCTGAGGCCTGGGGGTTGGGGACCACAGGATTAAGCAACATGGTATGTATTTAATAAATTAGTCTCATTTCCTCAAGTTTCCTCTTCTTTTCCTCTTCCCTGTTGACTTCTAATTCTCTCTGCTTTTGCTTCTTCCCTTTCTCCACAGAGATTGAAAGTGAGGCTGTATCAGACACAGACATGAAGGACAAGGTCTGAGAGATGTGTGGTTCTTCTATTTCAAGCCACCCAATTTGGACTCCACCCTTTGAAGATGACTGTCATTATGATTAGCTGGTAATGTCCTATTAGCTAACAGTCTCCCTCCACTGACCTCTATGACTGACTAGCTCCTGAATTATTTACTTTTTGGAACTCCTCATTGGGTGTATGGTCACAATTTGGAATCGTAGAGTAAACAAATTCAATACTGTAAGTTGATTCAATTTGGGGCCATGTCTAAACTCAACATTAAAAATGTACCAGCCTACTGAGAACCAAATCAAAGACCCAATTCCCTTCACAATAGCAACAAAGAAAATAAAGTATCTAGGAATATATTTAACTAAGGAGGTAAAAGACCTCTACAGGGAGAACTATGAAACATTGAGGAAGGAAATAGCAGAGGACGTAAACAGGTGGAAAACCATACCATGCTTGTGGGTCGGCAGAATCAATATTGTTAAGATGTCTATACTACCCAAAGTGATCTACAGACTCAATGCAATCCCTATTAAAATACCAACATCATTATTCACAGATGTAGAAAAATTAATTTTATGCTTTGTATGGAACCAGAGAAGACCCCGCATAGCAAAAACAATTCTAGGCAATAAAAACAAAATGGGAGGTATCAACTTACCAGACTTCAAACTTTATTATAAGGCTGTAGTAATCAAAACAGCTTGGTACTGGCACAAAAATAGAGCCATTGACCAGTGGAACAGAACTGAGAACCCAGATATAAAACCATCCTCATATAGCCACTAATCTTTGACAAAGCAGACAAAAACATACACTGGGGAAAAGAATCCTTATTCAATAAATGGTGCTGGGAAAACTGGATAGCCACATGTAGAAGGCTGAACCAGGATCCACACCTTTCACCTCTCACAAAAATCAACTCACGCTGGGTAACAGATTTAAACCTAAGGAGTGAAACTATTAGAATTCTAGACGAAGATGTTGGAAATACTCTTCTAGACATCGGCCTAGGCAAAGAATTTATGAAGAAGACCCCAAAGGCAATCACAGCAACTACCAAAATAAATAAATGGGATCTGATCAAATTAAAAAGCTTCTGCACAGCCAAAGAAATTGTCACAATAGCAAACAGACAACCTACAGAACGGGAGAAAATTTTTGCATGCTACAAATCCGATAAAGGGCTGATAACCAGAATCTACTTAGAACTCGGGAAAAATCAACAAGAAAAAATCAAACGACCGTATCAAAAAGTGGGCAAAGGACATGAACAGAAACTTTTCAAAAGAAGACAGAATAATGGCCAAAAAACATATGAAAAAATGCTCAACATCTCTAATCATCAGGGAAATGCAAATTAAAACCACAATGAGATATCACTTATCTCCAGTGAGACTGGCCTTTATCAAAAAGTCCCAAAACAATAAATGTTGGCGTGGATGCGGAGAGATAGGAACACTCATGCACTGTCGGTGGGACTGCAAACTAGTGCAACCTCTGTGGAAAGCAATATGGAGATACCTTAAAGAGATACAAGTAGAAGTACCATTCGATCCAGCAATCCCATTACTGGGCATCTACCCAAAAGACCAAATGATACTGTATAAGAAAGACACCTGCACCCGAATGTTTATAGCAGCACAATTCACAATTGCAAAGATGTGGAAACAACCCAAGTGTCCATCAATACATGAGTGGATTAATAAAATGTGGTATATGTATACCATGGAGTACTATTCAGCTTTAAGAAACAATGGTGATATAGCACCTCTTGTATACTCCTGGATAGAGCTGGAATGCATTCTACTAAGTGAGGTATCCCAAGAATGGAAAGACAAGCACCACATGTACTCACCATCAAATTGGTATTAACTGATCAACATATAAGTGCACATATAAGAATAACATCTATTGGATGTTGAGCGGGGCGGGGGGAGGAGGGAGGAGGGGACAGGTACATGCATACACAAAGAGTGCAATGCACACCACCTGAAGAATGGACATATTTGAAACTCGGACTTGGGAGGGGGGCAAGGGCAACTGCATGGCATAAGATATGGAGTCCTCAATTCCTATTCCAAGAATAACATCTATTGGATGTTGGGCAGGGGGGAGGGGGGAGGGAGGAGAGGGGAGGAGGGAGGAGGGGACAGGTACATGCATACACAAAGAGTGCAATGCGCACCACCAGAAGAATGGACATATTTGAAACTCAGACTTGGCGAGGGGGCAAGGGCAACATACGTATCCTAAACATATGTACCCCCATAATATGCTGAAATAAAAAAAAAAATGTACCAGTCTGCTCGGAGGACTCCTTTGGCAGGTCATATAGAGGGACTTGCAGCATTCACCTTAGCACTTTGTTTGGGCTAAGAGACCTGGTTTCACCCTTTGAGGATTGTATGGGAGTTAGGGCCCTGAATATTCTAGTCTTTCTCAGGAAAGACTCCTTGTCCAGAGCTAGGACTGGCTGCCCTTACACATCACTGGTTCCTCCCCTTCGTGACGCTGCTTCCATTTACAGTTCTTTTTTTTTTTTTTTTTTTTGAGACAAGGTCATACTCTGTCGTCCAGGCTGGAGTGCAGTGCCATGATCATAGCTCACTGCAGCCTTGAGCTCCTGGGCTCAAGCGATCCTCCCATCTCAGCCTCCTGAGTACAGTTCAATCTTGATTGACTGCTTGATACATTTATTTATTCAGCAACCATTTACTGTGCTGCCTTCTATGGGGAAATGGGGTGGCAATAAAGGTGCAGACCCCTGGCCCCTGTTAGGACCACTCTGAGGGGCTATCTCAGCTTCAGAGCTCTCCGTGGGCCTGCTGAGCTCTTGCAATGAACTGCACCACAGCCCACCTTTTCCATTGCCTCATCCTGCACCTCTCCCTTCCCAGAAGGTGTTGCCCCTGAGCACTCCTCTAGTAACATCCCTCATGCCGCTCTCATTCCCAGAGACTGATTCCTGGGGAGCCCGACCTGCAACATGGAACTACGTGGAAAGCACATGAAATGTTGACCAAAACATACCTGTGTTCAAATCCTGGCTCTGTCACTTAGTGGATATGTGATTTGGGGCAATTTATTTAATCCCTCTAAAGTTAACTTTTCATCTGGCAGAAAAAGATTATTGTGAGGATTACATGAGTTTATAGATAGTGTATAAGCACCTGGATCTGAAGCAATGCAACAAATGTTAGTTCCTCCTTCAGTAGTATTTCTTGAACATGATGCCCCAAGTCCTATGAGAATTTATACTGCTACTTTATAAGTTTTACTTGAATTTATATTCTCATATTCGTGAAAATAATACTACATCTTTGAAAGAGATGATTCCTTTGTTATTAAACACTGCCCTAAGTGAAGTATAATGGTTACAAAATCAGAGGGAGTACGGATTTGGTTGACCTTGAACAAGCAAATTAATCATATAACCTAGCTAAGTCATTGTGAAATTTCCTCACCTGTAGAAAGAGATATTAATAGAAACTACTTATAGTAGATGGTATTTTCCATAAATGCCTGCAGAATACATCCCATCCCAGCTGCTCTTCAGAAATGAACTTACCATTCCTCCATCAATAGATGGAATCCACTTCCCCTGCCCTGCAGTGAGCTCTCCTAGATAAGCCTGTCCCTTTGGGCTTTCAGATGATTGCAGCCCCAGCCAACATCTGACTGCGATCCCATGAGACCCCCCAAAAATGGGGTAGGCTGAGCTTGGTTAACCCACAAACCAAGACAGGTAATGATAAACTGTTGTTCTAAGCCACTAAGTTATGGCGTGGTTTGTTCTGCAGCAATAGAAACCAAAACATTACCCCCTAGGGTTGTTGTGTGAAAATTAAATGAGATAATGCATGCAAGTTTATTGACAAAGTGCTCAGCAGATGATTACTACACTTGTAGAAAAAAGTAAGCTGATTATATGAGGAGTTAAAATATGGGTACAAATAACCTCAATACTAAGCAGACATCATCTGATTCAATATTTGGTGGGCATCAATCGCATACCAGCCTCTCTATATGATCGCAGAATCTCTGAGTAGAAAGGAATTTTCGAGCTCTTCTAGTACAATCTGCCACCCAGTTAGGCCATTCCTTCTTGAATGTTTATTTAATCCAAATTATTTATTAAACCCTGCTCTGTGCCAGGAAGTGTGGCAGATGGTAATGTTGGGAAGTGGGACACAAGATGACTTAGACACAGTCCAGTGCCAGAGACTAACACAGGGACAGCCTCTGCACAGTGTCATGTACAGTGAGAGAGAAACGCAGGGAAAAGGGATGCATTTCCCCAGTGTGGAATAGGATGAGTCATTTCGCTGTTGGCCAACTCTGCTTATCCACCTTTCTTGTGCTCTGGATCCTACCGATACATTTTCTTTGTGTTAGTTTGTATTATGAGTGGCAGTTCTCAGGCTCTTTGCTTTCTTGCTCCATACCCTGAAGTCAGCTGTTTACACATCCACTTACCTGTCTCTGCTGAAGGAGTCAAGCCGACCCTTGGCAAGGAAGGAGCAGTTTGCCTGGAACTTGAACACCAGCTGTGGGCTCTGTGACGGCAGTGCCCAGGTCTTTTTCATCATCAAGGCCCCACCTCCTAGAGCAACCCAAACAAAACAACAAAACAACAACAAAAAAAAAAAAATAGGAGAAGGAGGAAAAGGAGGAAGAAGGACCACCACCACCAAAAAAATGCACCTCATTTTGTGTGGATTCAGAAAATGTCAGAGATTCTTTTAATTCAAATTTATTTCAAACAACTACATCAGGGGAAATTAACAGCATAAGCTGCTTTCTCAAGCTTCACAAAGAACACTAAGTTTTTAGTAGACTGGGGTTTTAATAGGCAGGTGAAACTAGTTTTTTTAAAAACCCCAAAGAGTTCACCTCAAGTTCATTACAGCCGAATAGTCAACAGCTGCTGTGGTTTACGCGCTATCACTGTTTCCCACACAAAGCCATATTTTATGGCTTCTTAAAATTATTTTTAAATATGTTTCAAAAACCATGAGTTTCACACAAATATAGAAGTTGGAATTTTAATTTTAAGTAATAAACATAAATAACATAAATTCTATGTCACATTTCAGAAAGCTTTTTTTTTCTTTTGAGAAACAGAGGATGTGACCCACCAGAGCAGAGCAAGGAGCCATTTGAACTGGGCCTTCTATTCTCAGCCTAATTAACCTGCACAGGGGCTCCATCCACAACTCACAGGATAGTGGGAACGGGGGGATTTGCATGAACAGACAAAAGTTTGCTTCATTGCTCTACAATTTGCCTTTAGTGGAAGTCAAATCTCTTCTCCTCCTCATTCTCTTCCTTCTTATTTAAAATGTTATTACTTGTTTATATTAATGTTTCTCTGCATGGCTGCAATTGTAGTTTATGTAAAACAGTACAGAGCCCTTTCATTTAGCAATTTAGTATAATTTTTGTTGCTGCAATGTATTCCTATAATGACGGAGAGGAAGAATCTATTTAATCAGTTCTGGAGACAGTGCAGTCCACGATACGAAAATCACTAAAACTTCCCTATGGAGGAAAATATGACAAATTAGAAGAAACAAGACAAGTTGGTAGGGAACGTGCAGAGCTTTTCATTTGGAAGAGGGGGAGAAATGTTTCCAGGAACCAGAGGCAAATGAGGGCCTCTGAAGTTCCTGGAACTCGCCACTGGGGAGTTGGGAATCAGTGTGTACTGTTGGGTCGGAGGGTGCACTCTAACAGGCTAGGGTGAGTTCCAGAAGCTGGTGGACCCCTGGAGTCTGGAGGCAAACTGCAGTGATTGGTGACTGGATTTCTGGACCTGGGTCTTAACTCCAGCAATGGAAGGTGAACCCCAAGAGCTAGGAGTAGACGCCAAAAGTTGGTGGATTCCTGGTGCCAAGATTAGACCCAGAGAACTGCAGAGGCCACAGAGTGGTCCGAGGAGCTCTGAGGGGGTAGGACCTATGAAAGTGGGGCCAAAAATTCAGGGCACAGTGATGGCCAAGGGGGAAAACTATTTATCATAGGAGTGGGCCCCTTCATGCCAGGAGGTCTGGGAGTGGCGCTTTCCTCTTACAGTGGATGTGGAAAGAAACTGTTCCAGGCTTTCTGCTCAACACCTTGAAAGTGATGGTCTTCTGGGATTCAGTGGCCATTAGTGAGTACATACAGGTGTCCAGGGGTCTGATCCTCTTTTCCCAGCAGAAATGAGGCATGGCAGGGCATGGTGCCCTAGTCAATCTGGAAGAGGAGGAGCCTCTGCAGTCCACCTCCAGATTTCTTTGCTTGGTTATTTTATAGCCTAACAAGATGATTTTCATTAACCCCTTCATCCCCACCTTGACCTTGTCCAGTACTGGCTGGGCTGCATTCCTTTTGGCTTATCTCTGGACCAATTTGGTTTGATTTTTTTCCTTGAGTATGTGTTAGGTAACTCACCTCCTTGTTATGAGCTTGCATTTGTTTGTTCCCAAGTTGTTTTTCATAGAATGTGGAATCTTGTTGATGTCAACGATCTTGACAGCCAACTGCCAGAGAGGCTCTGTGCTGCTGGTTGCTCTTTAAGGAGGAGAACACCCCCCAATTTTGGTCTTGCCTTATTAATGCTAGAAGTACAAGTTAAGTGACTGTATGCTTTTTCTAGTAAATATGCACACGTTTAATTCAAAAAGGAAATGCAAAAGAAAGAAAAACCCTAACCAGAACAAACCATACATGTCCAAAGGATACTGAAAAATTAGTGTATCCTCTATATTGGAATAGCTGAGAAGTTCATGGTGCCCCTAGTTAGAACTTCAAGCCCCAAATTCTTCTAAGATCAAAGTTGGTGTCCAAAAAGTTTCTGCTGGTCTGAGTGAGCCCCAATTGTTAGCCAAGACAGAAGTAGCAGCTGAATGTCCACCCCCATGCTAATACCCTCAGTCACAAGAGTTACACATTTTCAGCACTCCCCTTGTAGGCATGTTCTTCCACAGCCTTCTTGCTTGCAAGCCTGCAAAATGCTGTGGTTAGAATACAATGGATCTGTCCACCCCATCCTTGGGATATCTCAGCCAGGTATCAAATCTGTTGGATGGAGGTGCCAGGCCACTGCAGCGAGGCCTCACTTTCTCATCTCTGTTCTCCTTAGGCTTTTTCTTCTTAATAGATTTGGCCGTAGGATTCCTCTCTCGTACTCTGAGCAAATGTTCATCAGTACGGCAGTCCAGTGGCTTCCGCTTCTCCACATTCTGTTGTTCTGGGTGGCTCAGGACCAGCCCCTTTCACCACTAGGAAGACTCCTCATTTTCTCTGATTTTCTCCTTTTCTCCAAATAATCCAGTTCCAAGTTCCTTATATGGCTGGATTTATCATAAAATATAGCTTTAGCATTTTGGAATTCAGCTTCATACTCCATGGGTTTTTGTTTGTTTTATTTTGTTTTTTGTCTCACTCAAGCGCCCATGGTTCCCACTGCATGTCAGTCTGGGCCCCAGAAAGCATGTTTCCACCCTTATTTCCAGGAACTTGACCCATTTCGAGTGGGGTCAGATCAGAATCAGAAGAGTTGGTCCTCTGTTTCCAGAATCAGAGCTCCATGGCCAAGTTCTATTCCATGAAGAGATGGGTCTGAGTCAGAGACCGTCCTGTTCTCACTCTGGTGGGGATACAGTCCAGGTGTGACTTCTAGATGAAGAGCTTATCTGAAATTCCCTATACTGGGGAAAGAGCCTTTGAAGTCATGCTACTTTTTACTTCCAGAATGGGATTTTGTTTGCTTTTTTTCCATGGCAGAGAGGGCTGAATTATATTATATTTGCTGTCCGTTGGGAGTTAATGATGGGTCTTGGGCCCTTCCAATGTGGAGAAGAAGTTGCTGGAGGTTCTTTCCGATATCTCACTGCTGTTGGTACTGGGCAGAAAGTGATGGACATTAGAAGCCAAAGTGGAAATTCATGCAGGTACTCCTGGATCGAGATGTGTCTGCCGGACAGTTAAGATGGGTCTTCCTGGGTCACAATGGATCTGGGAAGCCATTATTAGATCTCCAAGGAAGAGATGCATCTGGGAAGCATTGATGTGCTCTCCTACTTTGCACTGCTTCTGAGAAAGGAAGAGCCCTCCTTGATTAAAATGTGTCATGATGGACCCTCCTTGGGGGAAATGGATCTGAGGTGTTTTGCTGATCACTCCTAGGATGAGAAGGATCTGGGAAATCACAACAGCCTTCCTAGAGAGAGATGGGTCCACAGAGTCATGGTGAGAATGCCTGAGGAAGGGCAGCCCTTCATTCTTGCTTCCATTGGTCTTCATCCTAAAGGGCTTCATCTGTATCCCCACCTATTTCATATCCCACAGGAAAATCTCCATCATCTTCCTCTTCTACTTTTTCAGTTTAGTGGTGAAGACAGATCACACCGTGATCAGCTCACATGATGGTCCACAACCCCCATCCTCCTGCCACTGGCCCTGCCAAGCTTCTGCTGCTTTTTGCAACACTTGTTACTTATCAGCACCAGGGACAAATGACACTTTAAATGTGCAACCACTGAGAGTGGAAGGGTAGCTGCCACAGCAGCAGTGTGTCAGGCTTCTGTGAGCTAAGGGCAGGGAGGAGAAACCACATCAAAAGGTCTACCCAGTTCCCCAGGTGCAGCTGGGTGAGGGTCCACTCAGGGCCTCATAGCTTCGGGAAACTACTTATTCAGACTCCAAGGGGATCCCTCTATTTTTTTCAAGCAATGCAACTAAAGAGATCAAGCCTCGCCATGTTCCCAGTGTTTGCCTACATGCAGCCAAGCCTGACTGGATATTTGGGCAATGTCCAAGTGTTTGACTATGATACTCATTCAAGGGAAAGGGTATTAAATAATTTTCAAGGATAAGGTCCGCCTACCATTTTCAATAATTAAAAAAAATCTAAATAGATCTTGAGAGTTTCTTTACTAATCCAGTTTCATTTTTATTATATTCAAAACACTGTCTCCCTCAGTGGAGATGGACATAGTTTCTCCTTATTTAATCATTGATTTCTTCTGTGCCCTTTTCATATGACTCAGCCTAAGCCAAACAAGGAAAATTGGTTTTCTTCTGCCTTGTGAAAAAAGCAGTGCCATGTCCTTACATAGTGTTAGCATTTGGAGACAATGCCTGTACAATATTTAAATTCTCACAGTGAGTAATTCTGAGATTCAGTCCTTGTGTAAATGTATTGGAGAGAGGTGGGTGTTGGTGATCAGATCACCTTCCTTGTCTTCTTTGTCCAACCCCAGAGCTTGGAGTTGGAGCCCTGAGAGGAGCAGCATGAAACTCTTCTCCAAGGAAGAACATGGCTCAAGGGGCTGTGGCACGTGAGCATGCGTGACAGTATCAGAAATCTGCAGCTGGACTTCACACCCTGTCTCCGCAGCCTGCCAGGGGAGTTAGGAAGGAGGGCAATGCCTGCCAACTGCACTGCTGGCATGACAGCAGCTATTTAGGAAGCCCTTTCTGTGCCCAGTAATGGGCTAAGCAATTTTCATGCACCCTCTCACTTCTCACCACACCATGCAGTAGCTGGTAATAAATGAATCGCTCTCCAGGGCCACATTGTTCTGGGAATGTGCAAGTAAACAAGCTGGAGGCAAGGACGCTTGGTGAACTGATCCACCAGAGGGATCACTTGATCATGAGTTCCTTGAGGGTGGGTTCCTCATCTGACTCAATTTTATCTCTGCAGACCAAGGTACAGAAAGACTTGATTGGTGGTTTCTGGAAAGTTGGCTAAACAGGCCTCAAGGCTACAGGGAGCAAGAGGAGCTTCAGCAGGCACTCCAAGCTGCCAGGTGAGCCAAAGTCCTTGGTCCTTCTCAAAGGAAGGTTGGATTTTAATTTTAACCAGGATCGGCCTGAGCAAGAGACTGCTCAGATTTCCCATCAGTACCATTTGCTGTCAAATTGGCAGGGCTGTGAGGCTCCCCAGGGCCACCTGGGCATGTCCCCTCTTAAAGGGAATCCAGTATTTTCAGGACCCCCACAATGCTGTGATCTGAGTTACTCAATCTTCATTTTCCTGAATGTGACTCTTCACAGTGCTTTGAAATCAAACACCTCAAGTAGGGGCTGGAATTCTTCAGGGAATCTAGGAGTTAAGCACCTGTTTGCAATGATGCGGGTTTCCCACCAGGGGGTGCGACAAGATAGACCCCCCCCCCACTCTACAACTTCACCTCTAGTTAGAGGGGCTGAATGCATTACTTTCTTAAAGATAAACGTTTTGTAATGACTTTGCATTTTCTCTTCTCAAAATGAGAATTTATATTTTGAAACCTTTTGCCCATTTAAAAAAATTTTTTGACAGTAAAAATACTTATAAATAAAATATGTTATCTGGGAAAGATTGCATTCCTAATCTGCCTTTCTGTAAACTCATTCCCTTCAAAAAGATACACTGTGACTTTATATAAAAGCAACAAAAAAATGGCGTCCCTTGGCATGGACATTAGCTCTTTGTCTGCCATATTATTTATCAGTCTTCTCCTCACCTCCCCAACCACAGTCTGTAAGGCGTGTGATCTAAGCACTGTAGCAGCAGGTACATGACTATGTTCTTGGTCTACCCTCTGTGCCTAATATACAGCGTGATAGACATGAAGGTTCAATAAATGAGTATTAACCACAAACTCTACAGGGCAGATAACCCCACATCCTGCAACCTAGCTGATAACACTCCTCTTATTTCACTGGGTTTTTAGAAGGTAAGGAAAAAACATTTGCATTGAAAACTCGATCATAAACACCCTCTCTCACCTCCAGATAGCACAGAAAATTCTAGAACAAAGATCTATGTCTCTGATTCCTAGCAAAGCTGTGCTTGCTTTGGGATTAAGAGAGAACGTTTGCAGCAAGTAGAGTCATTCCCCTGCAGGAGAAAGCTTAGCCAGTTAGAACTATGGGTTCTGGAGCAGGACTGTGGCGTATCCAGACCCGAGTCCACTTACTGGCTGTGTGACCTTGGACAAGGTACTTAGCCTCCCTAAGCCTCAGGGCCTTCCTCTATAAACTCAGAATAAAACAGACAAACACTTTAGTACAGTGTCTAGAAAGTAAGTGCTCAATACAGTGTAGCTGTTATTGTTATTATTCTTATCCTTATGAGTATGGCATTACCCAAGTCATGTAGACAGCAAGTCCAGTTTCTGAAGACTGCAATGATGTCATTCCTCACACCCACTCAGCCCCCATGAAGCTCAGCCAGCTTCCTACCAATTGAGTCTACGCCTTCGCCTCTCCCTTCTATAAAACACTGAGATAATCACAGTAAATAATACTGCCTATGTGTTTAAAAGCATGATCACATCCATTTTCTTATTTGATCCCTGCAATAACCTTGTTGAGGTAAATGAGGAAGACCTTGTTATCTTCACATTAGAGGTGAGGAAATAAAGGCAAAGAGAGCTTAAGTGGCTTGCCCAGATTAATAAGAAGCATGCAATTAGATTGTTCTTGCTGTATCTCTGGGCTAAGTAGAAAGAGTAGCCCCCTAGCTGATGGTTCTGACTGCATGATCGCTAGTCAATGCTATTGGTCAAGTTTTGCTGCCATCTCTGGGACCATCGGGGTGGGAAGCATCTTTCCCGCCTTCCAGGATTCTGCATCCACAGTGTGCTGCCTTAGCTCTGAAACCCAAGCAGCTAATGTCAGCTTCTTATTCTGCCCAAGGTTGTACTGACAGGTGTTACCAGGAAATACCTGGCTAGAGCAAGTCATAGTGTTTCTACACATATAAACCCTTCAACTAACATTGTTACGTAGTTTAAATATCATTGACATGCTCACCAGAGGCAGCTCTGAAAGGAAAGTGAAGTCTTAAGAAAGCACCAGGCCAGCTGGAGTAGATGGGTAGATAGGATGGAAGGGGCTTCTGCTCTGTGAAAGGCCAAGTAGCCCCAGTGGCCAGGCGGCCAGGCCTGACCCTCGAGCACCGAGGCAATGGATTAGAAAACTTTGCATCCTTGTGCATGAGCAGCAGCTGCAGTCCAGCCCTTTCTGCCCTAGTCTGCAAAGGTTGGGAGTCCCTCCCACACTTCCTGGCGCAGGGCAATTGTAATGATCTGAAATCGTTGAACCAATCCTGGCTGTACAATCATACGTGAAGTTTTTAGTAATTACAGATGCCAGGGCCCCAACCAGGCCCATTAAATCAGAATCTTTGAGGCTGAGATCCAGGCATCAGTATTGTTTTGTACAGCTATAGTGAGGCATAACTGATATATAATAAACTGCACATATTTAATGATCAATTTAATGCATGGTGACATAGGCACACATCCTGATCCATCACCGCGATCAAGATAATGAACTTATACAATACTACAATACCTCCTAAAGTTTCCTCATGCTCTTTGTAATCTTTCCCTACCTCCTCCATTCCTATCCCCAGGCAAACGCTGGTCTTCTTTTTGTCATTATAGATTTAGATTACATTTCTAGAATTATATATAAATACAATCATATAGTATGTTCTCTTTCTTTTCTCTGGCTTCTTTAAAACTCAGCGTAATTATTTTGAGATTTATCTATGTAGTTATATGTGTCAATTCCTTTTTATTGTTAAGTAGCATTTCATTGTATGGATGCACCACAGTTTATTTATCTATTCAACTGTTGCTGGACATTTGGGTTGTTTCCAGTTTTGGACTATTACAAATAAAGCTGCTCTGAACACACATGTACAAGTCTTTGTATGGACGTATGCTTTGTTCTCTGGGATAAATACCTAAGAGTGGAATGCCTGAATCATATGGAGGGCATAACTTTGACGTTTGAAGAAGCTTCTAAACAATTTTCCAAAGTAGTTGCGCCATTTTATATTTCCACCAGCAGGAAATGAGAGCTCTAGTTGTTCCACCTCCTCACCATTCTTGTCTGCGGGGAAGTCTACTATATCTCACTGTGATTTTAATTTGCATTTCTGTAATGACTAATGATGTTGGGCATCTTTCCACGTACTTTTTTGCTATCTATATATGTTCTTTGGTGAAGTTTATGTTCAAACCATTAGGAACAGGACATAAACATCAGTTAAAAAATCAATAAAACCTCCCTGGTGATTCTAACATGCAGCCAGGAGTAAACATCACGGTCTTACCAGAAAATCGAATGCAAACCTCTTCATTGCAGACCTAACCACATCATTTCCATAAATTGGACAAGTACTACCATTGTCTGTGGTGGGACTTACTGATATAATTAACTTTGGTATCTGTCCAACCTG
Source organism: Propithecus coquereli (assembly GCF_000956105.1). NCBI lineage: Eukaryota > Metazoa > Chordata > Mammalia > Primates > Indriidae > Propithecus > Propithecus coquereli. The sequence continues at coordinate 7,291,959 of NW_012152507.1, read as the reverse complement.
ATCATTCATCATTTCACTTAGTCACAAACATTTGTTCTACAGCAAATTTTGAAGGAAGTACATTATTTCAACCAAATTTGTGACAGAATTATAACGATGGTGAAATGGAAGGGAAAATAGTTTCAGGGCTTCCATGTATAGTGCTGACTACATAACTCTAGAGGGCTCCATTTACATAGAATATAGCGTGAAACCTGTGCACAGCTGATTCAAGCTTATCCAGGAAAACTGAACGGTCTTCATCTCTAAAATCTAGGTCCTGGGTCTCACCTTCTAACTGTGTGATCCTGGGAAAGTCAGTTGAACCTCTGGATCTTGGTTTAAAATATAAAATGCGGATAACCGGTGTTCATAGGATAGATGTGAATGAAATGTGATGTTTCTGGGGATCAGCAAACCCAAATGGCTACAGGAGTTAGGTAAGGAAGTTAAATGAGCACAGCGGGTCAGGACAGAGAGGCAACAGGCAAAGAACAGGGACTGTGACCAACTGTAGAGTGTTCATTCTGTCTATTCTGTTCTGATTACGGCCTTGTAGAAATGCCACCCCAGAGTTGCCAGAGCTTCTGTTTTTCAAGAGAAGCCAGAAACTAAATCTATCTGTGGTTTAGATGTCATCCCGATACATGTGAAAGGGCTTTATAAATTATAAGGTACCTTATAAAGTAAAAGAGAAAACTGTATGTCTTAAATAAAGCTGTGAGTCCATCTATGAGGGACTATGGTAGACATCTATCTTGCATTCCCTCCTCTGTCCTTATGAGAACTACCAATACCATCACATGGGTCCATAACCCAATCCGAGTCAATCATCTTCCTGCACCTTCCTGGCCACAGTTATTGACCCAAGGATGGCATGTATCCAACTAGGAAAAGAAAAACAAACAAAAAAACTTCCTGGAGATTTTCCCAGCCAGAACTAACAGAAAAGCTTTCCTGCCTCTCTGGATATGAGGCCATAAGCTGCCTGTGACCATGTTCCTTGCTGTATGAAGAAAGATCATTTACTCTGGGACAACACAGAAAAGTGAGAGAGTTCTGTCATCATTTGAGTCCCCGCTATCAACAGGTTCTTTCTAAATTTTTGTTGCACGATCCAGTAAATTTGGGATTAGGCTTGTTTGAGAGGGGTTTCTGTTGCATGCAAGCAAAAGGATGCTAACTAATGTATTTTGTCACCTTGAAGTGCAATGGCAGAAGACGTGTTTTTATTGATTTTCAACACATCCTCATGATATTTGATTCACAGATAGAGGATACAGTGTTGAGCAGTGAGAACTGAGACAGGAGGTAGAAATGTAGCCGTGATATTACAGGGAAAGCTACCCAGGGCTGTGCAGAATTCCCTGTGCTGATTTGAATACCACACCCTGAGGTGTTTGCTAGATTTGAAAGCTCAGATGTGGGCTCTGATGAGCTTTTGGGAGTGACGAGGCTGTAAGAAGGGGATTCATACTAGGACACACCGGAGATTGAAGGCAATGCTACAATGATATTTTATTAATTTACGTTGAAAAATAGAACTGATATATAGACTAGAACATTTCCATTAGCATTTTAAGTACATTATGTTCTTAAGCTACACAGGAAGGTACTTTGTTTCAATTGCTCTGATGAAGCATTGTCAAGGGGATTTGGAGTCTGTGTGCTCAGTGTACTTGCTCCACAGAGGCAAACCAACATAGGAAGCCAGGTCATGAAAGAAGGTTGTTGATTGAAACAGGACTGAAAAAGAGGCATTAATGGCATTGAGCTAAAATAACCCGATACATTCATTTTACAGGGTAGGTGATGTAGCCTTTGGATTTTGAAATATTCAAAGTTCAATTTGCCAAACCTTCCTCTCTCCTGGATAGTATTCAAATGGGCATGGTATTTGCCTTAGTGGTTTTCCTTTCTCTGCCATACTATAGCTGTTCAACTCCTTTTCTACTAGAAACATTCTTTCTCTATATATTTTAATGCACTCAGTTGAATTAAGAAGTACAGTGGCATGGGGGAGTTCCCAATGACTTGCACCATTCAGGAGCACGGATTGTGTACATCTCTTCCCAACTCTGCTTTCAGTGATGTCACATTGGCAGCTTGAAATCAGTGATGGTGGGGATATTTACACCACAGAAATTGGCATATATGACAAACCAGGGTACTTTTTTACCCCCTACAAAGCTGGTTGTTTCATTTTCACTTGTTACTTTGACCCCCAGACCATACTTTGACCCTGGTTCTCCTGCTTTGGTCTAGAAACACCCTGACCTCTAAGGCAACTTTCAGCCAATTTCATCCAAGATGTATGGATGTTATTGCCAACAGCAGCTGTAGCAACAATGAACATTTACTGAGTACTTACCATATGTTAGACATGGTAATGAATGCTTTATATTCATTAACTCATTTAATGTTCATAAAAACCCCCAAGGTAGATACTAATAATTAGCCCCATTTTATAGATAAGGAAGCTGAGGTAACTTGTCCAAGACCACACAGTAAGTAGGGATGCCTGGATTTGAGCCTACATCATTTTGACTCTGGAGCCTGGGTTCTAACCACTAGGCATCTCGCTGTGGATAATAAATGACAAGCGGTTATAAGCACCTTCTTTGTTGAAATTTAAGCTTAAAAGTTGGTAGTGTAGTTCTCAAAAATTGACCTGTGATCTGGGAGAAAATACCTAGAAAGAGAGACAATGAGAAGTCTGAGAACCCATTTATGAAAGTGAAGCAGTCCACATATAGTGCTTATAGTGTAACATTTGGAAAACACATATTGTGCGATGAGCTTAGGCAAAATGCTGAGTAAGACACAGACACACGCAGGACTCGGCCCACACTGGGAAGGCAGCCAAGAATGACTGCCACCTCCAGCTCAGAGGGGGCGCCCTACCCAAGGGTCACAGAGAGGGCAGGCCCTCTTCAGAGACTGCTTGTTATCTCCCACACTGTGGGAGCTTCCTAATGAATCAACAAATAAATAAGAGTGTTTCTATAACTGTCTGAGTGATTCAGACTCAGTAAAGCAATAAGCCTTTGGTGCTTATTTATGAAGGACACATAAAAAACAAATACCTTTTCAGAAAAATAACGATGAAAAGTAGTTCTGGTCAGGTGCAGTGGCGCACATCTGTAATCTCAGCACTTTGGGAGGGTGAGGCAGGAGGATCACTTGGCCCAGGAGTTTGAGGTTGCAGTGAGCCATGACGCCACCACTGCATTCTAGCCTAGGGGACAGAGTGAGACCCTGTCTCAAAAAAAAAAGAAAAAAGTAGTTCTAAGGCCTGTTTCACTGACCCAAACTTCTGTTTTCTCATGTATGCCTCAAAATTTTAAAAAAATGAACAGTTGTGACAGATGTGACTGGAAACTGCTTGAGTTCATGTGGATAAAGAAGGAAATGGGGGAAAAGAAAAAGTATAGGTAATCCCCAACCCTCATTTCAACCGTTAGGATTCTCCTTTTTTAGAGATTTTACAGAACTGCTAATGAGTTGTCAATAATTACTTTATTTAGCATCTGCAAGGTGCACAGCATTGCACATAGCTTGAAAACGTCAAATTGATTTTTGTCACACCCTCTGTAAAGGCCTAAGTTCCATGGTTTTGTGGTTTCTCCTCCTGTGCTCCGGGGTGTGCTGCTAGTACCTTGGCTGCAGCACTCACCATGATGTGTTACAAGTATCATTCTCTCCACCAGATTTTAAAATCCTCAAAGATGAGATCCATGCATTGTTCATCTCTGCAACCTTGATGTCCAGATAAATACGTGTCTGAGGATGAATAAATGATTGAATGGATGAAGAGTGCTTCACTTTGGTTCCATCTCCCAACTCTCTAGTCTGCATTTCGGTGAAAGGCTGATGCTGAGTGGGAAGCCAACAATCAAAAGGCACGATGGAAAAGAGGAATGTCCAAAGGCATAGCCGATCGCAGACTAGAAAGTCAGTTCCATAACGACGAAGAGTTGGCTGACCTCCCCAAGGGTCCAAGAACACAACAGAGCCACAGAAAAATATTTAAGCCAGAGCTGGGGTTCATCAACCAAACTCCCACCCCAAAGCCAGAAGTAGCTCATTGGAAACAGGCCAGCAGTCCAGCCACCTATGGGGGCTTTAGGCCCAATGCAGACAGTTCCAGTGAACCAGAGTCACAGCCAACACTAGCAGTCCAGAGCAGAGGGTCTCAGCCGCCTATATTAAGGGTACTTTTTGCTTTACTGTTCCTTCCCAGATTTCAAGAGGCCACACAAGAATAAACAGACACTAAACAACTAGACATGAAAAAGAAGGCATTTCCAAATGATTCTCAAGAAGCAGTTTCGATGCTGTGCTCCCTGCACAGTGTTAAGGGGCTCAAGCTGCCATGGATGACCGCTTTGGGCCTTTCGGTATGCAAATAGGTGCTATAAGGGAATAAGGGTTCCATGGGGTGCAGTAGGCATGACGTTGTTGGTGGATGGCTAATTATTTATCACACATGCCAGATTCAATTGATTAGTCAGGGCCTGGAGTCTGTTTGATGGATGAGAAAATCCTGCCATGGTCCAGGGAGGCAGCTAAATGATAGCACACGCTCCCTGTATCTGACATCCCAAGTGTGATGGGACACATGCAAATGAACTTCGCTCCCGATCTGCCCTCAGCTAGCCATGAAACCAAGGGCAAGCTTACTGCCCCCTGTGCCTTAGGTTCCTTATCAAATGACAGTTTGGTCAGACTATCCCAGTGGTCACTTCTAAGATTCCTTTCTTTTATCCAGCCAGATTCTTGACCCATCAGTACCAAGGCAAACTCTCACCCTTCCTTCACGCTACTGAAATGAAGGGACATCCAACTACAGATTTCTATGCTCGCCGAGAGAAGTGTTAGTAAAAATACTGCTTTGAGATTCTGAGATCAATTGAGTACATATCTCACTACATGGACCAGTCTGGTTCTCATACTCTCCAACCTTGCATCACAAATTGATGGCAGCTTGCTGGCTGCTGTTCTACTCCGGGTGCAATTCAACTATTTTTCTGCAAAATATAACTCTCGCCATACTCACATTTCTTATCCACCAGCCCCATATAAATGGTCGACACATCATTCTCTCCTTGTTGTTTTTCTAGACCCCAGATTTTTGCATCTATGTTTCTGATAAATCATGGGCTGCACCCCCAACCTCAGTATTTCACATCTGGCTCTTTCCTACCTTGCAGCAACTCTTTAAAACACTCAGAAAAATCCAGATGATTCCATCTCAGCTGTGGAAAGCCGAGCAAAGTTTGGTCCTTCTTGTTACCATTTTTAGTGCAAGATTTAAAATGACAAATGCTTGATCAAAAAATTGTGAATGAGCTCTCAAATTTAACTTGCATCAGTGGGGGAATTATGTCATATAGCCTCAAACACATTATAATTTCCTAAGAGATATTTGTCAATATATTTTTTGTCAATATATTTTTTTGTCAATAAATATTTGTCAATATATTTTTCCAGAGACAGAATAATTTTATTTTGTGGCTCTTTTTTATATAGTAATACCAAAACAATCATATAGGGACATAAGTCAGAGTGTTTTACTATATTAGATACTTACTTGATGAATTAGAAAGACCTAGTATGTTTCTCGTCTGCCAGAGATTTAATATATGTCAAGTTAATCCAAGCTTGGCTAAAGATGTCCTTGGATCTATGGCACCTACTAAGAGCAGGACTGTCCCCCTTTTGTTCTCTACTATATACCTGAGAGGACTGTATTATACCATTCGAGGGGCAAAAAAATATTTGCCTCTACAAACTTTGTTATGCCACATTTGGCATAAAGTGCTTATCATTACCTAAATATGATTTTATAAAATGCTTTATCATTAACATTACCTAAAAGAAAAACACAGAAAAATTCAACTTTGGAGAAAAATAAAACCTTACTTGTCCTTGGGAACCATGGAAAGCTAAGAGATACAGCAAATTCTAAATCTCTAAGGAAGTTATCTTGAGAGAGAAGCATCATCTGCTCTTCACCAAGGTCAGTCGAGCTAGGAAGAAAGGGAAGCAAATGCCAAGAAATTGGCTGTGAACATTTTTATCTGTTTTGCCTGAAGTCTCAAAGAGTAATACGAGGAACAAGATTCCATTCTCCTTTTCTCAGAAACCCTTTGGTTAAAAGTCATCTTCTTTCTAATTCTTCCCTCCCCTATAATTTTTAATCATCACAAATGAATACCAGAGCATATCAGGTGGTCATCTGTGTCAGAGTGAATAACTGAAGGTATTCGTGGCTTGCAGGTGTGCACACAGGACTGGAGGTACACAGCACCTCAGTACACTTAATCTCACCCTGAGCATTTCTCTTGTGTCAAGTCTACATTGCGCCACCTTCCTTTGCAAAAACAAGCAAACACCCCCACCAAAGGCCAAAATATAATGACAACTGACAATGAACAGAAACCCATCATAAAGACAAAATACTCTAGCTTTCAAATTCACTGTGACTGGACACAATTAGCTTTTAGAGTCCTACAACTCCCCAGAATTGTCAAAAGTAGCCTTATAGCCAAACCGCTTGCAGATACTAAAAACCACCTGAAATAGGCCACCCATGGTGCCAAAAAGAGTGTCAAAGAGCAGAGACATGGTGCCACCAAGGCCCACTGCAATGTCCTTGCACACAATTGGAACAGCACCCAAGGTGTACACGGGGAAAGTGGCCACATCCACGAGGACTCGGACAGGGATGCCCAGAATGCGGCAAATGGCCTTCAGCAGACAACAAAGGATCCGGAGAACAGCCCTGATGACCTTGGCTATGACCTTGAGCACCTTCCAGGGTATGCTCACCAACTCTTCCCCAATGGCCATGAAGTATGAGATGGCGGCTGAGCCCAGGCGGTAAAGGCAACTTTCTATGCTGCTGATCACCTGCTTGGTAACAAACCACAGGAAGTAGACACTGTACTTCAGGACTGTGACCACAAGGTAATAAATTAACTGGAAAAGCTTGCTGAATGGGGTAGCAATGAAGCCCATGAGGTTTCCCAAAAAGCTGCTGCTTCCCTCAGACGCCTCTGGAGGCAACAGAACAGACCTCTTGCTCCTGGTGCTGGAGAGGGGACTAGAGCGCTCTTGAGACCGCACCCTTCGCTCCTCATCCTGGACTTGGTTAACCATTTCCAGGATCTTTTTCATTTTCTCTGTGTCTTGCTCAGTTTCGTCACAGTTATTCCGGAACAGCTGAAGGTTAAATGGAAGCAGTTTCTCAAGATCTTTCACCATCACGTCTTCTACGATGTCACTGTCCCGGGTATGCTTGACAAAGCCCATGGCCCAGCCTCCTCCAGGGACAGCACAACAGGCTGCCAGCCACACAAACTCAGGGACTGTCACTCTGTCTTTGACTTTGTGGTCTGAGGGTACGGCACCTGTGATGATATATAGGTCTTCCCCATTGCCACACTGCGGGGTCAAGGCCCGGTCCATTAGGCTGTCAAGATTCATGTACCACCGGTCCTGGAAGGACTGGGTCATCGGAGCTGAATTTGTGAGAGCGAATGTAGCCATCTGGAAATCACCGCTAAGGGGGAACGGGTACAGCTGTCCTCTTTGGTAATCAGAGTCAAGGTAATCTGTGTTCAAGGCTTGCTTGCTTCCCAGACTGTTCACGGAGGTGACGGCCTCAGTCTCATTAGCCACCTCCTCAAAGGTGCTTTTGGGGTCATCGATCTGAAAGAAGAGAACAAGTGGTGAGAGGCAGCCCTGTTAACAGCAAGGACAGAGCACGTGAATCATTCTGCCAAGACCCTAGAAAAGTCCCCATTCCTCTATCATTTCTAAGACTTGGGTTTGGAAGGACTTGGTTCTCTGATGCATGCATACTTCATTCGAATACCCACGATCCCGGTGTTTGAAAGCATCTTTCAAATAGGCTGTTTCCTGGTTTACTCCCTGTATACCCCAGCCCTGCTCTGCGGTAGCATCCATCACTCATACCCCCCGCCCACCATCATGGCGTTCTGTCTTAATCTGTTGTAGTTTTATAAATTTCATAGTTCTTCTTTGGAATATTTTTCCAGGAGATTCAAAGTAATTGTAAAAATGAAAACAAGGGGAGAATAGATCTCTACAGGACCATAAAAATTGGACACGTAACATAGATAATCAGCCGCCAATGTTGGCTGCAATTTAATGAACACATTCTTAATGAATATTTACACAGTTGGGGATATATGAAAAGCAATCAACTCTAATCAGAGCATTTCAATCAAATGGAAGAAAATGTATAATTCGGTGTCAGTGTTTAGATACTTACCAGGCAAAGTTAAAATTCAAACTGGACTAACTCCTGTTTGAATTTCATCTCCTCCTGACATTTGCTATTATTAAAAATTCATTTTGTGTTTTGATCAATTTAGATATGTGCTATATGCCAATTGTAATCAATATATATATCCCTTCTTGGTTCTGTTTTTTTCCCCCCTAGTTCAACAGTATAATGTATATTTTCACTTTACTATTAATAATCCGAAAAGACAAAAGAGCTCAGGATTAATCTAGGACTATATTTTTATCTCCCAAACTAGACTGTAAATTCCTCGACACCAGGGACCACGTATATTCCCCATGGGACCCAGCCCAAGGCCTGACACATACCAGAATCTCAAGGCACTCTTGTCAGTCTTTATGCTCTGAGATGTTTCTCATGACAGAATTTATAACACAGGAGGTTGAACGAATCCACATTTTCAAAAACAGGGAAATGTTATAGTCATCAAAGAAATACCTCAAAACCATTATAAAGCACTTATAATTATGAAAGGTTTGTAATGATGGGGAAATATTAATATATGCTATAACTTGAAAGGAAAAGGAAGGATATAAAATTAAATGATCACAGTTTTTTTTTTTTTTTTTTTTGAGACAGAGTCTCACTCTTTTGGGCTAGAGTGAGTGCTGTGGTGTCAGCCTAGCTCACAGCAACCTCAAACTCCTGGGCTCAAGCGATCCTACTGCCTCAGCCTCCCAAGTAGCTGGGACTACAGGCATGCGCCACCATGCCCAGATAATTTTTTCTATATATTTTTAGTCATCCGATTTTTTAGTAGAGACGGGGGTCTGTCTGGCTCTTGTTCAGGCTGGTTTCGAACTCCTGAGCTCAAACAATCCACCCGCCTCGGCCTCCCAGAGTGCTAGGATTACAGGCGTGAGCCACCGCACCAGGCCCACAATTTCTTTTTAAGAAAAGCCTAAAATATGCAAGAAAAAAACTTTGGAAGGAAACAGGAAATGTCAACAGTGTTTTTTGGTTTTTTTTTTTTTGGTTAATGGGTACATAATAGTTGTATATCTTTATAGGGTACATGTGATGTTTTAATATAGGCATACAAAGTGAATTAATCAAATCAGGGTAATTGGGGTATCCAACACCTCAGGCATTTATCATTTCTTTGTGTTAGGAACATTCTAATTCTACTCTTTTAGTTATTTTAAAGTATACACTAACTTATTGTGAATTATAGTCACTTTGTGATATCAAATATTGTTCACTCTAACTACCTAACTATATTTTTGTACCCATTAACCATCCCCACTTTATACAGCCTCCCCACTACCTTTCCCAGCCTCTGGTAACTGTCATTCTACTCCCTTAACTCCCTTGATTCCTGGGGATGCGAGTGATATTTTTTCCTCTATTTTCTTATTTCTCCCCTTATACCTCTCTATTCATATCAATCCATAAATTATTTATATGGGTTACTTTCAAAAGGAAACAAACCAAAAAACCCCCAAACTAGTTTAATAAAATAAGGAAATTCTTGCTAATTGATTCCCTAGAATTGGTGCTACTCAGCAAACCCGTCAAACAACCCCCGGGGGCATCAAGGCCATAGGGATTGTGTTGCCCTCTTGCACGATCGTGCACTTCTACAGCTCTGCAGTGGCAAGTGCAGACACTCTCATGTGTGTACGTGTAGGGTAGTGAGGGCAATGGGTGAGCAAACGGGTATGGAAGCAGGACTATCTGCCCAAGCCTAATGGGCTAATCTATAGGCTGATCCTACTTGGCCACTCCATGCCTTCCCCAGTCTGAGAAAGAGCAATGATCCCAGATGCTCCCCACTCACATCGCATGTGTAGGACAGAGATAAGAAGCTCATTTTGTAAAGCTTCTATCTCTGCTCTCTTATAACTAAAATATATTAATATATCCCAAGGAAATATCAGCCTCATTTCTGAATCATAAGATCAAGACACGGCAGAGCGAAGATCCATAGAATCTTGGGTATAAGGTCAGGGTTTTAAGATGCACATTTCTCCATGGTTACATTTTGTCTGTGTTTTGTCTGCATTTAACCTGATGCAGTGCCTTCATTCCTTCCAGGGGAAGTCTGGGCATGATTTTTGAATTGGTAGCCCTCCAGCAGAGTATAGGGAAGCATGACAGTGTGTCTTCAGCCCCAGGGCCACCCAGGGGTGAAACGGTGCCTACAGGGATCGTCAGCAGGCCTGGAAAATGAGCAGAGAAAAGGCTCTCAGACGAGGAAGGGGAAGGAAGCAAAGAGAGAGGCAGGAGGAGAAAAAGAGAGGAGAAAAGAAGAAATAAAAGGAGAAAAACGAATGAGAGAATATGTGTGTGTAAGAGACAAACACAGTATCCTGCTATCAGTGAGAAACCAGGACTGTGCGCTGGTCACTCCCAAGCTGCAGGGCATGGTCTGCCGGCTGCCATGCAGGGGAGACTGGGCTGGGTGCCTCTGCATCTGCTCATGCCACTTGGGTTCAGGGGCTTCAGATTTCGGCCATAGCCACGTAACTTTTCTGCCAACACTTCACAGGGAAGCAGGCACACACTTACATGGGAAGCGGGAAGTGGGCGAATTCTACTGGGCTCTGTGCGCTCCCTGCCCTGGGCCTTCCTAAGCAAAGCAATAGCTAAATTCTATGCCCTGGAGATGCAGGCAGCAAGGGTATATCTTCCCTCCCCTTCCCTCTGCTTCTTCATAACCCCATATCCATGGTCACTGTATTCTTACAAACCCCAGATTTGGCCCTATGGTTTGATGGCAGGATAGAATATAGTGTTAGAGATCGAATCAGAATGCCAGGCTATTACAACTATATAGTGATGGGGCAGGGGGTGGAGACTAACACTTTTTTAACTACCAATTAAATGCTTTCCATGTGACATTAAATGGAAGGTATTTTTGCCTTATTTTAGAGATGGAGAAACTAAGACACAGAAAGATGAAGTAAATTTTCCAGTATTCCGATAATTAGTAGCAAGAGAAGGACTTGAACTAAGGTCTTTTTGTCCCTAAAGCATATGTTCTCTATCACTAAACCACACTTTCTCCTATATTAATGGCCACAGGTGTGCCAGTTCGTTCTATCAGAGAGTAGAACAAAATACTGCACTATCTGTAATCTTTTCTCTCTGTGTCATGGAATAAATAAAGCTCCTTAAAGTTGCAGGGAGGGAAGGTGATATCTGAGCCCTCTCATGTTGAGAGAATGGAAAGGAAAAGGATAAAGGAGGCGTATACAGGCTGGTCCTCAGGTCTCCTTTCTGCCTTTGCCAAAGGCGCATGGCTGCTAAGCCACTAACTTAGTCTTCAGGGTCCTACGACCCTTAGAAACTGGTCAGTTGGCTGGTCGACAGGAAGGGCTGGTCCTCCCAGAGCCTCACCTAGCTATTCCCTTCGTCTTCTCTACACCAGCAAGGATAGTGGAGGACAGTGAGCACCCAAGCATAGCAAACATTCTTGGAAAAAAACTATAAAAGGCTGGGCACGGTAGCTCATGCCTGTAATCCTAGCACTCTGGGAGGCCAAGGTGGGTGGATCGTTTGAGCTCAGAGTTCAAGACCAGCCTGAGCAAGAGCGAGACCCCGTCTCTACTAAAAACAGAAAGAAATAGGCCAAAGAACTACAAAGGTACAGAAAAAATTAGCCAGGCATGGTGGCGCATGCCTGTAGTCCCAGCTACCCGGGAGGCTGAGGCAGTAGGATTGCTTGATCCCAGGAGTTTGAGGTTGCTGTGAGCTGGGCTGATGCCATGGCACTCTAGCCCAGGCAACAGAGTAAAACTCTGTCTCAAAAAAAAAAAACAACTATAAAAGCAGCCCCCTCCCCACTCACACTCCACAGGGTGCAGTCAGACAGGAAAGGGACCCCACTGTATTAGTTAACTGAATCTGGACTGTATTCCTTAAGACCTTCTATTGTCAATGAACGCAGACTCATTTGTGTTGAAATGATGGGTTCATTGGAAGGATAAAAAGCATAGAAACCCAGGAAAAGCTGAAGCAACAGGCTCTACAAAGATCTAGGGATGGCAGTATAGCTTGGCAATGCTGGAACTGGAAATGGATTCCAGAAAGTCCCTAGGGAATTTTGGCAAAAAGTCTGTGGGTGAGACTAATTAGACACGCATGACTGCTGTTAATGAAACAGAGCCACACTGGACCTGTCAGACTTTCTCCCTCTCTCCCACCTGTCTTCTTTGCCTACTTCTTTCTTCATAGCTGTTCTCTATTTCATGGCTTCTTCTCACTCACGGTCTCTGTTCATCATAGCTGGAGCTTGCACGTGGACTGTCAGGGCCTCTCTAGCCACTTGCCACATCATCAATCTTCAATTTTCACTTCTTCTGTTACCTAATTTCCTACATCGAGTGCTCAAGAGACAGAATCTGATTTACCCAGCTCATCTTTTCATATCAGGCCACGTTAAGATAAACCAATGAAACAGCTGTCCTTGAGTCAAATGCCCACTTCTGCCCAATCGGCTGTGGGCTGGGTGCTGGAGAGAGAACTGTGGGGATCTACACAGGGCTGCCCCGCCACCAGGGACTGTGGAAGTGGCAGGCACTCTAGGCTGTCTTGTCTGGTCATGGCCTTACAAAACTTTATTCTGATCCCAAGATGACTAAAATTTTAATAGCCTTTGTTGGAGAATCATCTGAAAAATCTAAACAAAATCAATACATGAGCTCCCTATCATTATCATGTTCACATAACTCTACAAAACAACCCAGAATGTCTTGGTAGGCTCTCATTTTCTGAAGGGATGCCATAGTGTGTATGTGTGTGGATGTGTGTGTGTAACTAAAACACTTCATGCATGGGAAACTGTATTAAAAATAGTAATACCATTTGATTAAAAGAGTCTTAGTATATTCTTTGATACACTGTCACTTAAAGGGCACATGTGTTTTTCCATGCTCTCTACAGACGTAGTTTTAAGAGCTGGTTATTGCAATTACAGTAAATTACTGACAATACAGCTCCCCACAGACATATACTTATGATGTAAGAGGCCATTTCCCATTACAATTTCTGTATTACCCCTGCCCTTTTGCACACGCCACCAATCTCACCCTTTGGTTTCCCAGTGGAATCTCTAGATGGAGGGGAACATACAAAGCTCTCTCTGTCTAATCCACCTCCCAGCTGACCTAGTACCCCTGGGCTGCCAATGTAATTTGATACAGTTCCTGTACTTAATGAAAATTTTTTTTTCTAATCTCAACATGTTAAGTAGGTTTCAGAAGAATGAGTTCTCCCCACTCCACTAGCCTCCTGCCCCATAAATAATCTTATAATAAATTCCTTTTCAAATTTAGTACAAAGAAACAAACTGTTTCTCTCAACGAGCTGGTCTGTTTCCTCATGCCAGACAGTAAAAGCTATTTAAATCCAAGGGGTTTCTTTTTTGTTTCAGAATTAAATAAAGGGAAACTTTGAATTTTTGTGATAAAATGCATGTGAGGAAAAAAAAGAAGAATGTAAAATTGAAAAGGAGTACTAGAAGGGATATATTCGTCCATTCAACAGTATTTATTAAGCATATATTATGTATGACTAGCACCATGAGAGGAAACATTGGAAATGATATTAACAACAACACCCAACATTTATTGAGTGCTACATGCCAGATACTAAGAGTTTTACATGAATTAAATCAGTAAGTAGATGAACTAACTATTCTTCATTTAAACTCACAACAACTATGTACTATTATTATCACCTTTTGAGAGGTGAGGAAACTGAGGCACATCAAGATTAAGTAACTTGTCCAAGGTCACACATAGTATGTGGTAGAACCAGGGTATCAACTCAGGATGTCCAGCCCCATAGTACAGCGGTGTCATCATAGCTCACAGCAATCTCAAACTCCTGGGCTCCAGCGATCCTCCTACCTCAGCCTCCCGAGTAGCTGGGACTACAGGTGTGCGCTACCATGCCCGGGTAATTTTTCTATTTTTAGTAGAGATAGGGTCTCACTCTTGCTCAGGCTGGTCTCGAACTCCTGACCTCAAGCGATCTTCCCGCCTCCGCCTCCCAGAGTGCTAAGATTACCCGAGTGAGCCACCGCGCCTAGCCAGATGTTCTTAATCACTGTTTTATATGCCTCAAAATAGGCCTTCACATCAAGAAAGTCATCATCTATTTATGGAAACAAGACACAGATACATAGAAAGTTAAATAGAAAATCAGGAGAAAAACTGCAGTATAATGCAGCTTACATCAACTGCTGAATACATGGTAGAACAGAAAAGAGCAATAGCATTTCAGAGGCAGGAAGGGCACAGGGAGCACAGTCGGGGAAGACTCTTGGAAGAAACAGAATCTGAAGTGGAACTTGAAGATTTTGAAAGACTCTGTGAAACACCAAGGCCAGTAAAGCCTTAGCAAGATCTCCACACAAAGGCTTAGCACAGAAACAAGCAGCCTGTGAAAACAGGACTCTGAGTGAGGAAAAGTGGAGGTTAATTCGAAAGGACAACAGGGATCGGAATAAAATTTGGAAACAGCATAGGATCCTATTTCCTCTTCACATACCCTGCGAGGCAGGCATTACTACTGTCTCCGTTTTAGACGTGGGAAAACTGAAACTCAGACAAATGGCAGGTACAAAGTCATCCAGCAAGTACGTGGAAGAGCCAAGGCTTAAGCCCGGCTTCTCTGATTTCAAAACTCCCAACCACAAACCAGTAGCAGCCCAGGCCTCTGAACGAGGAAGGGAATGCTGGGAGCCACAGAGCGGCCACCATGAGAGACGAGGACGAGGAGTGACCTGGGAGACACAGAAGAGGCTGTGGGGAGAATCGGTCATCTAGGTGTCACGTCAAAAGTCAAGGGAGGAGAAAGCTTTGGCTAGAGGACGATCAACAGAGTGAGCCACCTATGGCAGAGGAAAGGGAAGGAAGGAGACTGGGCCAAGGCCTCTGGTGATTAGAGCTGGGTAGTGACAGAGCTCAGGAAGGAGGACAGCCAGCGGAGGTGACTGGATGTGGGCCAGAGGAGACTGCAGCAACAGTGTCTCTCGCTGGAGAAGGCTTTAGGTAAAAGCAGGAGAGGAACGGAACCGTAGCTTAAAGAACAGGAATTGCAGGGACAAGCACAGATTGTCTTCCCGTCCAAGGCAAAGGGCACGTTGGGACATTGGGGCTGCTCGAGTCTCTGCACAGGGGAGCACCTCAGGGCTGGTTACTTCAGGCTCGAGTGCATCTCAGGGGAATGATCTGAAGGCAACAGCCTAGAGGAACAGAGAGCCACCGAGCAGAGCCCCATCTCTGGGGACTTCTGGGCTGCAAAATCCACACCGACCTCAGGGGCCAGAGTCACCCGGTGCAGACTTGCCATGGGGAGTTTGTCACTGAGGAGGGAGGAGGAGCTGCTTGCTGAGGTGACCCTCAGGGAACACACACAAAGCTCTGAGCCCATCAGCATCAACGCTGCTCATCAGCCTCCTGCATGCCTTCTTTGGTCTTCTTCCACCCACTCTTTTCTCAACCCCTCTAGGGCTAGAATCTCACCATCTTCACAAGCACTTTTTCTGAGGCAGCTCGGAGACATGGCGGGTATAGGGGAGTTCCTTTAACTCCCTTCCTAGCATCAAGCCTGTACAAGTGTTTGATGGGACAGAGAATCCCACAGGGCCAGGAGACTCAGAGGCCGGGTGTCCCAGCCAAGACCTCCAGGACCAGTCCGGGGACTGCGCCACGAGGCGATGGAGTGGGAGTAGCCTGAGAGCAGGCAGAGGGTGACAGAATGGACGGGCAGGAGTGCAACGGGGCTCTGCAGAGGGCCGGGATGACTGTGGGGTGGATGGGAAGGGGGAGAGGATTATAATGTTACTAAGATTGGTTTTAAAGAAAGTGCACACACACACACACACACACACCTGCACACACAACAGGAGACTTGAAGGTCAAGAGGAAAGAGTTATCAGAGCGGGGAACCGAGTGTGTGGGGAGTGGGCTCCTGTGCACTTGCCCCTTGTGGTTTTGCAGACACTGGCCTCTCAAGGGCTGGGATCATCTCTTGTACTTCTTGTCTGCCTAAGTCATAGCGGAGACTCTGCATATGGTGGGTTCTTCGTATGTATTGCTAATTAGTATGCTGGTGATCATGACGGCAGCATGCAACAGAGGAGGGTGGATGAGGGGCTGGTGTTGGCGATTTTGCAGGAAGTAGTGGTCAGCTTCGCTGCCATGCTGGCCAGGGGCCCAGAGCGTAGGGAGAGCAAGGAAGGTCTTCAGCCTCCTGAGGTCACTGTGCCAGGGAATTTGCAAAAGGGGAAAGAAAGGCTGTTGAAAAGAAAGGAAGGCCCCGTGGAAATTGGCCAGGATTAATGGGGCAGGGCCAGCTCTGTCAAGGCCAGGGTTTGAGTTTTTGTACTTAGTGGACCCCCAGCAAGGATCTGCAGTCCAGGGACAGGAGCAGAGAAAGCACTGGCCTAGGTGTGGTGGGTGTGAAGTGTGGGAGCCCTGTCACTACAAACGGATTGAAGTACCTGACCATAGAGTCCAGGTGAACAGGGGCTGAGGGTTGCAGCACTGCTGACGCGAAGAGACCGAGCAGTGCAGGCACAGAGTAAGACCGAGGGGAGGGGGAGAAGGCCGAGGAGAAGGAGCAGCGCATCAGCAGCTGCAGGTGGAGGGGACAGGTGGGGCCCTGCTGACGACAGCAGCTGGTGTAGTGGAGACTGCCTCCAGGAGGGTGGGATACGTGTGGGCAGTCGAGTTCAGCAGGCCAAGCATCAAAGATAAAGCAGAGGAGTCTGCCAGTGTGTGCCGAGACTGTGTGTTTATCTACCTGTCTGACCACTGAATTGAAGGCTACGGGCCAGTGCCCGATTATCTCTGTGGTCCCGCACCTAGTGTGATGGCCCTGCGCAGCAGGAAGCGACTGGTATTTGTTGAAAGAATGATCTCATTTGACCTCCACAATAATCTTCTGGTGCATGCAGGCATTCCTCGGACTTGCAGATGAGGCTCCGGCCAGAACCGGCTATCCTCTGTTCTGCTCCACAATGTGCAATGAGAAAAGGTGGTCCTAATGAAGGGTCATCAAAGTGGTTGTTAACTCCGCAATGACTCACCATGGGGCGGGTGGAGTTTCCTTCCCTTGGAGAATTTTAAGTTGAGACTAGATAAACACATTTAGGGGATGATTCGGACAAGATCCTGTCCTCAGGAGCCGACCTAGTGAGCTCCTATCTAACTCCCTGGGGACAAAGAGGCTACTTCCTTTGGGGTTTGTTTTGTTTTTCAACAAGAGTTAAATAATAGGACAGGTGAACAGTTGGTGTTCCAATTTTGCTCCTGCTGCATGAACTTTGATACAGGTGCGCGCACACACACATATGCACACTGGATATAAAAGAGATACTATCACCCCTGCCAGTGTCACCAGGTGGGTGAGAGAGCCCCTCCTTACAAGGAATCGTGAGTGCAGCTGACAATCGGAACATCAGATAATCTTATCAGAGCTGGACGGTGCTTAAAGGTCCTCTGCACAGTCACACACAGCAGAATGAACTAGATCTGAGGCCCAGGTAAGTCCCTACTTACCATGGAAAATACCCAGCAAGGGAAAGAGCGTCTTTTGCCTTTCAGCAAAGACGGGGGAGGCCAGTGGGGCCACAACAGCAGATGAAGGACATTTGAGAAGAAATAAACCATAAGGCCTTTCAGCTCTCAGGAAAGAAATAAACAAAATTCTGACGCACCCGTTTAAGGAGGAAAAAATTCCTCCCTGCTTAGCATCTAAAATATCCTTTATCCCCTTGGGAAGAGAAACAGCTTTAGAAAAATTAGAAGGCTGCTAATTTTTCTTGCTTTCTTTTTCTTTTTAGGAAAAAGAAATGCAGAGCTTTTCATTTCCTGAATGACCATTTGGCACCAGGGGGTGCTTCCTGGTCCTCTCTGCCTTCCTCCCAGTGAATCACCCTTCCTCTGGGCTCCCAGCGCCACTCACACACCTTCCTGCCTGAGGGAAGGAGGCGGTTCCAGCTCCACCAGTGCTGGGCACACCCTAGATGTCTGGGAACCTTCGGTTGGGGTACAAAGACAAACAGCTAAAGAGTTCTCTAAGTCAGAAGATGATGGCACAAAGGAAAGAATGAAAGGGTGCTTCGCTTCCATTTCAGACTTTTCTTTTTCTTGAAAACTTGAAAAAAATAAAAATAATGAGTGGGGAGGATTTAAAAAACACACCAAGTCTACCCTGGCAAGAAATGCAGGCAAGAAAGCCCCGAGGCGAGGCCTCTGGGGCAAACAAACTCCTGGGGGACTCCTCTGTTCCTTCTCTCGCAGAGCTCTGAGTTTCAGACTCCTGGGAACCTAAGAGAGCAAGCTGACTCCTTTAAGACCTTTCCAGACTGCAGTACCTTCTCAGGTTACATCATCCTGCTCTTCGGTTTCCTTCCCCATTACTCACAGGAGCCTGTTTTCCACTCTGTACTCTGCTTTCTTTTCCAGAGGAATCATTCTTAGCATTGACTATGTGGTACACAATTCAGAAAAGTCAGTAAAATTGAGAAGTCTCCATTTCTCATTTTTTCCACTTTCTGACTTCAGACAAGATCAGAGGTTCTTAGGCCTGGCTGCACATCAGGACCACCGGGAAGCTGTAAAAACATACCCTCAGGCCTCACCCAGACCTGTTAAATCAAAATAATACATAATAATAAAAAGAGCCCTCCCTCCCAGTATCAGGATGGTTTAAAAAGTCCCCCAGGTGATTCTAATATGACTCTAAGCTAAGAACCACTGGGCTAGGTTCTCATCAGATTCTCACTGATCAGTCTCTGAGGGAATTAAGCCCCTGCCTTGACAGCCACTGTGGAAATTATCCATGTGTCCTTAAGTCAATAGCTCTCAACGTTCACTTTGTATTAGAAGCAACTTGGTCTGTGTTCAAAATGCAGATTTCTGGGCTTCACAACAGGGATATGCTCAGAAGGGGCTTGGAGATGCATTTTACCACCAGCCCAAGTGATGCTAATGCTGATGGTGCAGGTGTCCATGAATCCCACCCTGAAAAACGAATGTTTACATCATCTTTGGGAATGCCCTGGCTAGGCTTAATTTATTCACATGTTATGAATACTCTGTAAGAGGCATTATCTACAAACTGCAAGAGCTGTGATAATGCCAAGGTAGAAAACAGATATTATGGGCCATTTTGATCCCCTGCCTGTTGGATCAGCTAATATTCCGAGCATATATATAGTGTGTATAAACATGGATTTCCTTCCTTATTCATATATGGAATGAGAAGTCTATTTTGAACATACCACTACTCTAACGCCTTCAATCACGTCTTAGGTTAAATGACACACTGGCATATCCACCGCTTCTCTCAAACCTTCCCTTATGCTCAACCAAAGCAGGTCACTCTCCACCCCACGCATGTCAGTTACAAGGCTGTCATGGGCCTGGCTTCTGTCTACAATTGCTCCCTGTTGCTACTGGCTGGGGGTGCCCTCATCTTGCTTCTCTGCTCCCTGAGCCCCACCTAGGTGCCAAGGCCTGGCTCCAGACTCACAGCTCCTGCACTGGGTATTCTCCTTGTGCCTTCCAGAGCCATTCTCCACTCTTCTGTGCCCTGCTCTGTGTCATGGGAGGCTGACTTTTATAGGAGGCTGACTTCTATGGAAGGTTGGCTTCTAGGGACCACGTCATCTGAGCCCTCTTGTCCTCTGGCTTCTGACTGGAGCCACCAATGGGTAGGTAGAAAGAGAGGGACCAAATTATTTATTCTCTGGCTTCCCCCTTCCCTGGGTGCCATGGTCTGGCTTTGGCTGAGTTTCTCTGAAGCCACAGGTCTGACCCCTACTCCACAGGCTTAGGATGGTCACAGCTCCCTGCTGTCGCACGTCCCTAGGTGCTTTACCATAACTTGTTGGCTCCCTTAACTCTGTAAGTACAGTCAGCTTTCGGTATCGGGTTCCACAACAATGAATGCAAAATAGTTGGGAGAAAAAAAAATAGAAAATAACAATACGGTACTAATTTTTAAAAAAAATATAGTATAACTGTCTATATAGTATTTACATTGTATTAGGCAGTATAAATAATCCACAGATGATTTCAGGTTTAAAGGAGGATGTGCCCAGGTTACATGCAAATACTACACCATTTTATATAAGAGATTTGAGCATCACAGAGTTGGGTATCTTGCAGGGGGTCCTGGAACCAATCCCCTGGAGACAATGAGGGACCATGGTAGTTTCTTCATTAAATCCTGCTGGTTAAGCTATTTTGAGAGCGTCATCTGTTCCCAGCCAGGACCCTGGCTGATAGGGCCTCAGTGACATCTTCTCCAATGCCCAATATGTCTGGTCCTGGGAGATCACACCCACAGCCAAGTGTTTCTGACACTATCTCTGAGGGAGCGGCATTTCTTACACATGACCCCCTCCTACCCACCTCCGTGCCAGCTGCAACCAAGGGCCACCGCATCAGGCCAGCAAGCAACCATATGCCTCTCTTGGGTTTTCAATCTAAGAAACTCAGGAACTGGCAACAGCCAGCAAAGGCTGTGAAGGCCCCTCAGTATAGTTTGGGGTTGGCAGCTAGGCTGACCCATGGGTTTAAAAGAGGGATTGGAGGGCAAGAAAAGACCCTGAAGACTCTGTGGGACCCTTTTGTTTCTCAAAGGTTCGCAGCTCTGGTTCCTTTGAGCTCTATTGTGTATATCTTTTCCTGTGCCTATGAATCTATGAGTGATATCTTTCAACAGCCCTGCCCTTAACTGAATGAGCTTGAGTAAGTTTTGTGATTCATGCATCAACGAGTCTGAAATAATCAGGAGTCCTATTCCTATGAGAACCCAGTAAGCCTCTGAAAGAACAGGGAAAGGGACCTTCTAGGTGATGGAACCTTCTAGACTCTAGGATTAAAATGGGGGAATAAATGAAGACACAAGTTGTCTTGATCCCAGAAGTCTGGGAGCAGATCAGAGGGGCATCGCAGGGGACAAAGAGAAGGAATTTCTACCAAATTGTTCAAAAGAGAAGCATTATCACTGGGCGACAATAACACAGAGGATAGCGCAGAGCTGCTGAATCCAGAGAAAAAGCGGAGATCGGCACAGGTGAGGTGGAGACAGAGCAGGCACGTGTGAAATGAAGGGCATTTCGGCAATAACACTGGGTTAGCCTCGGAGCATAACACACATCCTAGTTGTCTCTAAGGCAGGCATGGTCTGGGATGCAAAGGTTACTCATTCCTTCAACACCTGCCGAATTTGTATTGAGCGTTTAGGCACAATGAAGAGTGCCTTTTGCGCACACTGTCTACCGAATCTTCCTAACTTTTTTGCAGGATAGGGACAATTGATTAGCCCCATGTCACAGATGGGGAGCTGAGCACTGTGAGATTTGGTAACATTTCCAAGGTCACACAGCTGGTGAATGGCAGAGCTGGGACTCCACTCAATTTTGTCTCACTACAAAACCCATTTTCCTAACCACCCAGTCTGTTCAGTCCGTGTCCCTTAGGGGCTAACAGTCTATTGAGAGAGAGTTAAGTAAACCACTTCTTGGTCACCATCTGCCTTCCCAACTAAGTAATAAGACACCAGAGGGCAGGGACTGTCTTTTGCTCCCGTATGATGTCTTAGACTCCTAGGTTTTGGCTTAGTCCTGAGATTTCAATCAATGGTTTTGATGCTGATGATAATGACAACACTGGTTAAAGTATCAGTCAGCAGCTGGATGTCTGGTGACTTACCCTTTGCAATGCCATGAGTCCGAGCTGCTGACCACGAATGAATAAATGAATGAATAAATGACCAAGCAAACAAACAAACAGGGTGAGTTTGTCTCCGTCACTGAAGCTCCCTGTGATTCCATGCCTACTTCTTAAACCACAATTCATCAATAGAGAAAACAAATTCATGACAAACTTTTGTCTCTGATTGGTTGTGACCACATTTATTATGTAAATGAGTGGATAGGATCACCAAGAGGAAATACATGTGCACCCACACACACCAGCCTTCCTAGTTCCTTAGCTTCCTCTTTGGTTAACTGTGGGAGGAGCAGAGGAGAAGGGTGTCCAACATTGACAGCAGTGAAAGTAGCAGTAACAGGCCTGGCCCATGAGCCACCTGGGCATGGAACTGCAGCCCGAGAGGTGCCACTGTTAGCTCCTATGAGTCATCCTCATCTGAAAACTGGGAAGTCCATAGCCTGTCCCCATATAAGACTGTAACTATAATAGATAGCCTTTCTCCAAAGCCAACAGGCAAAATTTACCCTTCGTTCTGAAGACCACTGGAGAAGGGGACTTGGCAGCGTTAGATTCCTTTCCCATAACATCAAAACTCTATGGGGAAAAGGTTTATTTGCATCCAACCTAAATCCTCTGCAAGCTGTTTAAGCTTACCACCTCTTTTCTTAAGCATAAAAGAGACAACATTTGCTTCTCAATGCTATGTAATAAACATTATTTGAGATTAATAAATCTGCCCTCAGGCAAAATAATCTCCCTTTCTATGACCTTTTCTCCTGGGTTTTTATGAATGTAGCTCTTCTTCAAGGCCCTCTAAATGTGTATGGCAGTAGGGTTAGTAACAGAACACCAGATTAGAAATGTGGAGATCTGTCAGCTCTGCTATTTACTGGCCTTGTGACATTGGCAAACCAGTGACTCCATGGCCTCTGTCTCGTCTTCTATATGAGGAAAAGGATAATGCCTCCTCTGTGCAGGGGGAAGGAAGGTGGGATTCTTCCACGCCATCTGTGAGTTATATATTAGATATTCTTGAAAGAAAAACGTGATGAAGTAGACTTTACATTTGAAGTCCCCAGGACTTCTATTTCTAAATTAAATGCTTAATGAAATAAATCACTTATGTTTATGTGCAAACTCACCCCTTAAAAGGTTCCCTACATTCTCCCACTCCATGAGTGTGACAGTCGTTACAGGGGCTTGTTAGATGTGGCCTCACAGAGTCCAAAGAGATGTCTAACACAGGGGACAGCAATCTAAACCTTGTGGATTAGATTAAAAGGTATAAAACGGTACATGTGTTTCCAGGTATAATGGAAATTTCTGGAATGTTACATGCATACATACATACACACAAACTGAATAAACTAAAGATTATTATTTGTGAAAGGAGGAATCTTTTCTTTATATACTTCTGAAACACTCAAAAAAATTTTTTTTCTGTAAGAATGTTACATTTATAATAATAAGAAAACTAAATATTACATACAACCACCACCACCACAATAAAAAAATTAGTTGGAAATTGTCTATATATCTAGGTCTAGGGCTGCTGTGCCGTAATGGGAACAGGATCACACGGCTTTCACATTTCACTGCCACTCCGCCAAGTGCTCAATGTTCAACAGCATTCACTAATCACATATGAAGTGCTGGAGATATTCTACACGAGGGGCTGGCAAACTACAGCCTGGGAGACAGAGCCGGCATCTGCCTATTTTCATAAATTTTCTTGGAATACAGCCACATTCATTCATTCATTTATTGTCCGTGGCTGTTTTTGTGCTAAAACAGCATAGCTGAATGGTTGCAACAGAGACTATATAGCCCCCACAAGGCCAAAAACATTTACTACTTGGCCCTTTGCAGAACAAGTTTGCTGTCCCCTGTGTTAGACAATAAGCATTTAACGGTAAGCAGCAATAGCCCTGGCCCCTGCCCTCATGGAACTTAGAACTCATTGGGTGGCACTCACTTAGTTGCACAAACAATTGTATAATTGCTACACACTAGCTAAGAAAGGTGTGTTTGTTGATATTAGACAGTATTATGGGTCGTTGACTTAGTTGGGAATATCATGAAAGGCAAAAAACCTAGCAGGTACACAGGTCCTATGATGGGAGAGATCATGGACATATTAACAAGAAAAATAACGTAACCAGGAAGACGCAAAAGTGGCCAAAGTTAAAGACCTGCAAGGTGTATGACACCAGATAAGGCTGGGGAAAGAGCGGGGACAGGCCATGCATGATTCTGGAGACCACGATACGGAGCTGTGTCTTTTTTTTTTTGAAACAGAATTTCGCTCTATAGTTCCGGGTAGAGCGCTGCCGTGGTATCATCCTAGCTCACAGCAACCTCAAACTTCTGGGCTCAAGTGATCCTCCTGCCTCAGCCTCCCGAGTAGCTGGGACTACAGGCATGCGCCACCATGCCCGGCTAATTTTTTCTATATATTTTTAGTTGTCTATTAATTTCTTTCTATTTTAGTAGAGACTGGGTCTCGCTCTTGCTCAGGCTGGTTTCGAACTCCTGAGCTCAAACAATCCTCCTCCTCAGCCTCCCAGAGTGCTAGGATTACAGGCGTGAGCCACCGCATCCAGCCGGAGCTGTGTCTTTATCTGAAGAGAAATGGGGAGTCCCACAGGGTTTGCAGAGGCCATGGGAGGCACAATGATATCAGTGTTCAGGATTTCTCTAGCTTCAGAGTGGAGAAAGGCTAGTGGAGAACCAGGTAGGATGGGTCAGTCAGGAAGCTGTTTTGCAGAGACTTAGATGCTGGGAGTGTGGGCCTCAGAGTACAGATAGGAATGTTACTGAAAGTTGGGTACTTGTCCCTGTGGCTGAATGAAGAATGAGGACAAGGAGTTTGAGGGAATGGAAAGAGAAGTTTATTAATTTGCCATGGAAAGAGAATTTTATTAAAATTTGCTGGCAAATAAGGAGTATGGCAGACTCTCATCTTAAAGTACCACTGTCCTCCCTAAAAACAGAAATACAGAGCTTTGAAAAGGCGTTTTCAGCTTCGGGCTATTGCTATTTAACTACAGCATCTCCAGTGAAGACAATCTGGTGACCTCTGCCCGGACAATTCTGTTGAGCCATCTCCTATGGTCCAAAGAACAAAGGACACTCCCCTGTCCCTCTGATTACTGGCCTTGGGCAGGAATGCAGGTTTTAATTCCCAAAAAGAGTTGGGGGGGATGGTTAAAGAGACAGCTTATAATACATTTTGCCCTTTTACAGGCCCTTACTTCTGTTACAGTAAGTCTATAGGGACTGTGCAGAGCGAAGTCTGTCCACTGAGGTGCAGAGTAAGGTCATCAACCATCCCACAGTCCTTTCCCCATGCTTCCTCCATATGCCTGAGACCATAGTGGGTGCCCCATCTTTCAGAAACATAAACAGTGGCCATTTCCTTGTGGGATCCTTGTTCAATCATGCATCCTGGTCCATTCAATCAACAAATGTGATTTGGATCAATTCCTTCCCATGTTCGTAAGGACTAAGACAATAAATAGCAAGATTTCCTGAAACCAACACTGCCATCTCACAAACACACCAGGAAGGCACATCTACCAAGCTTTGCTGAAGTCAAGACAAAGATAGGAACTTGCAAATGTGAAGGGCTTCAGCTTATTAAATAGTTGTAAAGGAAAAAGGAATTTCTGCATCTTCTAAGAGGTGGAGTGCTCTGGGTTGGAGCAAAGTCCCTTTTCTGATCCCAAAGTAGGGCTTACTGCATTACTTGGTTATAAAGTTTCATACGTGCTCGGTTTTGCTGGTTTTCCTTCTCTGGGAACCAAGTTGGCTGCATAGAAGGAGCTCCCAAACTGACTGGGGCTAGAGGGTGGAAGGTGGATGAGAGGGTCCACTGCCTCTGCTCAAGGGTAGAGCTCCGGAAGGTGTGGTTGGCTTGTGCCCCCTTGCCCCTTGGGACAACTGGCATTTGGTCAGGAACTGGGCTTTCCTCAGGCTCTTGCACCACAACCAACCTAACAACCTCTCTGAATCCCCAGAGATGCAAGACCCCACCCTCTATCCTCTTATCTCTGCCACACTCACTGAGATCCAGGAGACAATCCCTGTTGCTCCACAGTTATTAATAACACAGTTTTCAGATGATCCATGCCCCCCACCCCCAAGCTGGTGCCTTATGGAGAATGTCTGCTTGCATTAGGACCATAGGAAGTGCTCAAGATGGATTAGAATAGAATAAGATTGCACAATGAGGCAGCAGCACCCCCAGCTCAAGGCCATATTTAGCAAACCTGTAACCCCACCCTTGCTACAGACACAAAGGTGCACCTGGAGGTGGTGAGCCTCTGAAGTCTACTGGCATGTGACTATTGACTGGAAACATGCCCTACTTCTACAAAATCCTGATAAATGAACATGTGAACTTTCAAAAGAGGAACTTCATTCAAGTGAGTTAAATAGGAGCTCATCCCACACATTAACAGGTTTGGTAACAGAGGCAGCTCTGTGTGTGCCCCCTGGGTGTCCTACAGCTCAGCTTCAAACTCCGGCCCCACCTCTTCTTAGCTGTGTGAACATGGAATAGTAATTTAACTTCTCTGTTCCTCAGTTCCCTCCTCTAAGGAGAATAATAATAGCACCTATCTCCTATGGCTGTTGTGAGAATTAAGTGAGAAAAAAAAGCCCAGAAAAGTGCCTTCTCTGTGGTAAGCACCCAATGAGATCTAGACCGGTATGGGAAGCTCAATGGAATGCCTGAAGGCATCTCACACTTAGCGTGTCTAAAACTGAGTTCATTTCCCATCCCCCACAACTTTACTGAGGTATAACTGGTATGCAAGGAATTGTACATATTTCATGTGTACAATTTGATAAGTTTGGACATGCAACCATCCCCACAATCAAAGTAATAGACATATCTGACACCTCCCAAAATTTCCTCACGTCCCTTTATATGTGTTGTTTGATAAGAACACTTAACATGAAATACACCCGCTTAACAAATTTTGAAGCGCACATATGGTATTGTCAACTATAGGCACTATACTGCACAACAGATCTCCAGAATCTATTCATGGGGTATAACTGAAACTTTATATGCATTGATAACAGCTCTCCATTTTCTTCACCCACCCAGCCCCTGGTAACCACTACTGTATTTTTGCTATGAGCAAAAGCAAGTTCTTGATATGGCCCCAAACCAGCTCCTCCTTTTGCGTCCTCATCTTGTTCACAACAATTTCACTCTTCTCATCGTTCAGGCCCAAACTCCTGGAGCCATCTATGACTCATCTGTGACTCCCTTCTCTCACCTCAAAGATTTTTAGCTCTTTCTTAAAAATATAGCCAGAACTACGCTGTCACCAGTCAGCCACAAACACTGCTACCACCTTGGTCCAGGCCACCATTGTCTCTCGTCAGATTACTGAAACCTAACTGGTCTCTCTGCTTCTGCCCTTGGCCCTACAAATCTGTTCTCAATGCTGTGGCCAAAATGATCCAATAAAATGTAAGTAATATTACGTCAAACCCTCTGCACAATGGCTTCCTGTTTCGCACAAAGTAAAACCCAAATTTCTTACAAATAGTCCAGAAAGACCTAAATGATTTGTCATCCCCCTCCACACCTCTCTGACCTCATCTCCTGCTACTGTCCTCTTTTATCCTTTCCTAGCCACACTAACCTCTTCTTAGTTCTTCCTCAAATACAAGGAACACTCATGCCTCAGGGCCTTTGCACTTACTATCCCCTCTGCCTGGGACATTCTTCCCTCAGATATCTGCATGACTGGCTTTGTCAATTCCTTCAGATCTGTACCCAAAAGTCACCTCCATGGTGATCTCTTTCCTTGAAACCCTTTTTTAAACTTCACCTTTTCCTTGATATCTCATATTCTCCTTCCTTGCTTTTTCTATTAGCACTTATCACTATTCCATATGCTATGACTTTTATTTATTTATTTTATCATCTATATCCTCTATTAGCTATTCAATCCCCTGAGGGTAAGTATTTTTGTTTGGTTGGTTCACTATTCTATTCCCAGGGCTTAGCATAGTGCCTGACACGTAGCAGATGCTCAATTAATATATGTTGACTAAACAGAGTTAATCAACAGAGGGCCTGGAGCTTTGTCAAAGCATTAGGTGTCCCTGTCAACTGAAGGTAAATCAAAACTCAAAGCCAATCATGCCCATAAAGTGTAAGTCAGATAAAATATTTAATTTATATTTTAAAATAATATTTCAGCCATCTGTTTATTCTGCAAAATGAAGTAGATCCATATGTTTGGTTTTGATTAAAAATATAAAATGCCTTCAGCTTGACCTCTTCTGATTGAGCCACACTTCTGTCCAGCACTGGGTCAATGAAAGCATGACTGGAATACTAAATGGTGCTTCTATTCTTGGTTCAGCCTATGAGTCAGTTTCTTTTTTATTTCTCTTTCCTTTCAGTGGCCAAACAGATAGATTGGCAGGCAATGAATTATTGCCACGATAGATGTCAAGTTCTAGGGAACTAAAAGGTAAGTAACCATTGGAGATACACTATGCATCTTGAAGTAGGAAATTTGAAAAAAAAAGCATTCGTGGACTTGGACTAAGAGTAATTCTAGGAGCGAGACCACATCACTGGAAGTGAGAGCTACCAACAAATAATAGGATTTATTTTCTCGTATTTTCACTTTTAGAGCTGATAGTTTAAAAGGAAGAGAAATTTGAAACCCAAAGAATAAAATCTTTACTCCTCAAGGAAAGCTCCATTCAACCACGATGAATTAATAACTGAGCTAATAGCAATCTGAAGCTGGGATTTTAAGAATGGTGTGTTAGTACCAAAGCCATAAATCATCTAAAGAACTGAATTAATTCAATAAAATAAAAATAAAATAATAAATCCAGTCAGCCAGTTTGGATTCAGGAGAGAAAACACAGACATTTTAATGGGAAAACAGCATGACAGAGTAGAAAGAGAGTTAAGAGCTTTGGTCTTGGGCAGCCATAAGCTCCAGTCCTGGCTTTGCCATCTAGCAGCTGTGTGACCTTTGATAAGTTAGTTAACCACTCTGAACCTCAGTTTTCTAAACTATAAAACGTGGATCATAACACCTAGAGTTGTTACATAGATGAGGTGAGTTAGACTGTGAAGACCTTTGCACATAGTAAGGGATCAATAAATGACAGTTCCTTTCCTGGACTGTCCATATTTAAGTGTGAACTGAAAGATAGGAGAGACAGCCATCATCACTGAACTGTTTCAGGACAAAATGTCCCTGAAACATCCTGCCAATATAGGGCAAGTACCTTAACTTGATCCTGAGAATGACCTGAAATGGAAACACTGAATTCAAAGACGAAGAAAAAGCCAGAGGAGCAGAAAAATGCAATGAAGGATAGAATGTGTGGTTTGCACCACGGTAAGTAAGAAATTGCTTGAGTGACTGGCTCTGGAACCATTCCCTTAAGTAGGGCATTTCCCAGCTGTACCCAGGCTCAGCATAATAGACTGGAATGCCATTGCTCACTGTTTTGTGACAACACACTTCTTGGTTGCTCAGGACAGAGAGGGTGGAGGTATCTCTGGTACCTGTTTGGTTTGGTTTTTGTTTTTTTTTTAATCACCTAATTCTTTCCATCCATTCATTCAATCTCTCACCATGCATTTTATGAGTATCTATTATATGAATATGGAACATGTACCAAGCATTTGAGAAGATACACAGATAGATGATTTACATTTTAAGAGAGATTTATACAATTGTAGGTATCATCTACCTATTAATATATCAATATTCCATTAGTGTGTTTGTATATATTTGTGCATGCCAAGCACCTATTGGAGTAAGACCTTAATAAAGTATACATATTAATATTTACTGAGTTTACCATAATCCAGGTACTATGCTACATGCTTACATGTGTTATCTTATTTATTTGTCACAAACACTCTATATGTAAACATTGTTATTACCTTTAATGAACAGATCAAAAAAATAAGGCTGGAAGAATTCCAGGTCACATAGCTTACAAATGGCAGAGCATGGACCTTGATTAAGTCTCTTAACTAGTAAAAATCAGAATTGTCCTGTTCACTGAATTTCTTACAAAGAAATTTAAGTATATGACGTCTTCTATATTTCTGTTCTGACACAATGAAAAGAGGGCTGAAGTTAGAATAAATTAAACAGTATTCCTGTTTTAGGTTACATAATCAAGAAGCCACTGATAAAAATTAAAGATCAAGGACTTACTCCAGAAACTAACTTGTGAGGACTGTTTGTGTGCATTTACTAAGATCTAAAATATGACCTTGTTGTGCCCTCTAGGAAAATGCTTGTGCAGTTAACCAGAATATCCCCTCCACTCTAGAGCCCCTGACACCTGAGCAACATTTATGCAGCCAAATACGTGCTCGCACTTGTCCTATGGCTATTGGGAAATAGAAATTGAGTAGAAATGAGGATTCTCATATAAAAGATGAGAATTAAAGTCCTAAAACCATTAATGTAGTAGATCCCCTGTAAAGTCAAAGAACCTCCACAGTGTATCAAAAGAGCACAGGATCAGGAGCAATCAGTCATGAGTTCAAAAATAAGCTCTGTGACCTTAGACACCTCAATTAATCTCTCTGAGCCAGTTTCCTCATCTCTACAATGAAAAGGATAATGTCTACTTCACAGTGTTTTTGTAAGATTAAATAACCATACACTGTTATCACTAAATATAAGGCCAGTTTCTTCCACTGTTCATGTTTGCAAAATGATAGGGGCTGATATGTTGACTTCTGGCATGAATTGCCAAGGTACTTTACAAAGGCATCATCAGTACCTTATCTCAAAAGTCTTCCGTTAAATACAGAGGAGTCAAGAGACTAAAATGTTTGAGGTTTCCTGCACTAAACCAAAATCCAGTTCTCAGGTTTCTGGAGTCTTGCCTGGAAACCCTCCAAACCATCTCCATCATGCCAGACGGGGACATGTTTTCTCATCTCTTTCTCTCCTTTTCTCCATTCTCAATTTAAAAGTGACTGCATTCCACATAAAACCCACAACAGCTCTCTGTTTTTTCTGTTTCCTTTTACATTTCTCCTTCTGTCCTTCAGAAGGTCCCCTATAAATTCCTCCAAATAGCAGACATGGGACCTGACGCTAAAGGACTGTTAGCAGACAAGAGATTAAAATCATTTGGGATAGTTCCAAAGGCCAGAGCTAGGACTGATGGGGGGGGGCCTCAGAGGAAGGCTCCACCTCTGCACATGGAGCATGTTTGTAACAGCAGCTGTTTGCTGCCTATGGAGAAGCTTCTGAAACAGGAAGCTCCCCACTGAGAAAACTCAAGCAGAACATCTATCTCACCCACTGCTGCCTGATCGATCTTCCTGATGTCAAATTATTTTATCCAACACTTACCAAGTGCTTTCTATGTGCTAGGCACTAGGAATACAAGAGTTAAGTAAGATGCAGTCATCAGCCCTCAAGCACTCAAGTCGGGGAGACAGATACCTAAACGGGTAATTGCAAAACAATATGTTAAGTGTAAAAACAGAGAAATTACAGGAGCACCTAAGGGGTGGACCTAAATCAGGAGGTGCATCTAACTCAGGTGGGGAATTCTTTCTGGAGGAGGTGACACCTCAGTAGAGTCTTAAAGGATGGAGTGACGTAGGAAGTGAAGTGTAGAAAAGACTTTGGGGCAAAGGGAATCCACCTGTGCAGAAAAAGACGAACAAACAGTCCAGTTTACGAGAGGAACATTGGGCAGCTGGATAATGCTAGAATATAAAAGGAGAAGGTGTGGCACGGTGAGAAACAAGGCTGGAGCTAGAGACAGGAGCCAGGCCATGGAGGGCCTTGTAAACTGCATTTTGCAGTTTGAACTTTGTCCTGTAGGTGTTGGGCTGCCAACACCTTAGAATTTTAAGCACAAGAGTGACTAAGTTTCTGTGATCTCCGACTTAACAGCTTTTTTCAAAGGGTAACTGTAAGGTGGCGGGAAAACTGCTGAATTGGGCTTTGGGAATCCCAGCGTCAGTGCAGCCCTGCCTGACTCATCTCTTGATGGCACTGACCTCATAAAAAGGTGATGTGGGCACAAGACAACGCAGCACTACAAAGTGCTTGGAAGCAGCCAGGAGTACACACTGAGCCTGCAGCACCTTTCTGCAGTGGCTGGGAGGCAGGCCTCAGGGAGCAGGCAGCAGGGGTCAGGTTTGCTGCAGTGCCCTCTGGAGCCTCCTGCATCTTGTGCCTCCTCTTCCCTCCCTCTGTCCTTCCCTCCCTCCCTCCCTCCTAATACTCTCTGGCTCCTAGCTGACTTGACCTGAGGTTGCGGAGGTGGGTGAGGGGAGCCCATCCATCTTGCAGGGTAACGTATCCTGCAGTGCTCAGTCACGGTTTCCAGCAGACTGGGAACTCTGGCCTCCTGTACTTTTCAGAACCACTGAACATCCCACCTCTGAAGCTGCCATTTGTAACTATTTCTCCCTTCTTCCCCATCCTCTTTAATCTCCCAAGTCCTGTTCTTCATGACCCTACCCAGGGTCTCTACCGCCTGTATGACTTGGTTCCCTCCACCTCTGTCTGCCAAATCATGTTCCTTCATTACTCATTCTTTGAATAGCTGCATATATGGCTCTGCCTCCCTAAGCCCGATGACCCCTCCCTTCCACCATTCCCCTTCATTCTGAGCGCTTGAGTAGGCTGTAATCTATACACTTATATTAGGTCACCTGTTCCAACCACCCTCTATGCACTAATCCCTGACCCTGCCACGCATTTCTCACTCATGATGTTCCCTCTGCTTGAAACACCTTCTTCCTTCTTATCTCCCTTCTGAACTCTGCCTTATCTTTCCAGGCAGGGCACAAATAAAAGGTTAGGTGCTACCCTAAGGCTTTCCCCATCACCTCAAAGACAGATTAAATCTAATAGGACTTTGTTTACCTTTATTAAGTTATGGGCGTTTTGCTTATATCATAACAACAGCTAGTACTTATGTGTCAGGTGCCTCTCTGAGAATTTTATATACAGGAACTCACTGAATCCTCACAATCACCCTATGCAATTATTTCCAAGTTAACCTGCCCAAGTTTAAAGCTTAGTCAGTGCAGGGACTGGGATATGAACCCACACAGAGTGTCTCTGATCAAATACTGGGCCACCTCTCCACCCAGCAAACTCCACCTGCAGACCTGGAAGCCCTTCAGTTCCAGAGCTATATTCGGCTCTCTTGGTATCCTAAATGTCTGGTATACAGCAGGTGATTACTAAATGTGTTCTGAATTTAATTGAAATTTGTTTAGCATGCATTCCCAGGACTTTCTCATGCATATGTTCTGTCTCCCAGAGCTGTCCATGAGATCACAGAGGGGAAAGGACCAGGTCGTCTGTTCTCTTCACAGGCACACAATCACAATGCCAAATGAGGTGCGGAGGACATACTGCCAGCTCTAGGGGCACAGCTGGGGTAAAACTAAGTTTAGACTAAAAGATGTCTTAAGTGCGTACGATTTACAGGTGTTTTTCACATGCCTGATCTCTTAGGTCCTGATGTCAACAGGTGAGGTAGGTAGAAGGATGTCGAGGAGATAAGGAAACTAGGTGCAGATTGCTTGGACCTGGGCCAAGATCTCAGCGCTAGAAATATCTCAGTGAGATTACAACCTGTGGGCTCTGAATGGAGCACCGGTGTGGTCCTGAGCAGCTGTGGCCATCAGAAAAGGGACGGCTGTGGGACAGCTCCTCCCTCAGTAGCAGGGGCAGGGGTGGGAGGCTTTAAAGGGGAGCCTAGCAGGGTGTTCTAGAGGGGGTACCGGCTGAGCAGGGGTGAGCCAGCATGTGTTAAGAGCAAGCCATCAGGTTCAGCAGGGCCTCTGGGGGCCTCCTGGAGCATTTGGTCCCCGTCACCAAACGGGATAGAACACCATGAGAGGTGACATGATTTCCAAGTGGTCTGATAATATAGATACGAAATCAGGAAAAACTGGTTTGTCCTTCCCATTTGTTGGAGGTGACCGATGTTTCCCTACTATCTGTAACCATCCACTGCATTTCTAAAAATCCATTATCTTTATTTTACTGTTTTAACTCAACACAACCTCAGATCGAATTTACTCAACGTTGTGTGTAGAGGGAAGGATTTCCAGGCTACAATGGGCAATGCAGAAGAGCAGCTGTCTCTAGTAGAAAGGACAGTGAATTTCTAGCCAAAAGGCCTGCCCTATCTTACCAAATGGGTGGTCTTCCTCAAGTCTCTTCAACCCCCTGAGCCTTGATCTCCTCGTCTGTAAAATGGGGATGAAAATGCCCACCTGCCCACCCCCAAATGAATGCTATGGGGATGACATGCGCCCGCCAAGGCCTGAGAGCGCCCAGCCTAGGCTTTCTGCGGATCTGAACGGCGTGGGTCTCTGTCTTACGCTCTTCGCCATTCAGGAAACCAATAAGACGGTGCAGATGTCTGCGCCGAAACGTAGAGGGAACCACCTCCCACAAGGGACCTCCCGCCCCTGAGGCTCGTGAAGGCTCCACATCGCCAAGCTCTCATTGCAGCTTCGACAGAGGGCAAGACAGGCTGTAACTCCGGGGGCACAGTGGGGTGGATCCGAAAGCCGGTTTCCCGGCCCGGCCCCTCGCGGTGGCTGCAAAGCGCCCCTTGGAGGCAAGCCCAGCGGCCCCGCCCCCGGCGCGCCGGCCCCGCCGGGCACCACCTGGCTTACCTGCGGCTCCACCAGCCAGCGCTGCTCCGCGGCGCCGGGCGCGGGGCGAGCCGCGCGGAACGCGGAGTACACGGGGATGCGGTCCCGGGTGCTGTACAGGGTGGCGAAGCGCTCGGCGCCCTCGGAGCGCTGACAGATCTTCACGTGGGAATCGGCCGCCAGCCCCGCAGGCGGGGTCTCGGCGTAGAAGAACTTGTCACACTCGCCGAAGCCGGCTTCCCCCTCGCCCACGAGCCGGCCTTCCAGCAGCCCGGCCAGGGCGAGGAGGCTGCCCAGCACGAGCCAGCGCGCGGTGCCCATGGCGGCCTCTGCGAGCGCGGCGGACCGGGCGGCGGCGGCGCGGGCTGGGCGCGCTGGGCCGGGAGCGAGCGACGCCGCGGAGCGCGGCTGGGAGGGGAAGTGGGCCCGCGGGTGCGGCCGCGGCGGAGCCCGGCGGGGCGGCCCTTGCGGCGGGGGCGGGCCCGAGTCCGGAGGCCGCGCCTCCCTCCCGCCCTCCCCTGCTGAACATGGCTGCAGAGGCCCTGGGCCCGGGCTCCGGGGGCTGCACCCGGGCTTGGAGCCGCAGGTCACCTGCCGCCGCGCCGCCTGCCCTCAGCAGTCCGCGGGGACGCGCGCTGCGAAGAGTGGAAGGTCTGAGCTGGGCCGGCCTGGTCGGAGGGGCTGGGAAGGGACGGTCGCCTAGGCTGGGCGCCAAGGAGCCTCCTGTTCTAGCGCGCCCCAAGGTCCTCAGGGATGCAAAGGGGCGGCGTGAGATGCTCGCAAGGCTGTGGCTCTGTGGAGCGGATGGGCTGAGACCCCCTCTGAAATCTGATGAAGATAGCCTCCCCCTCCCTACCGCAGTGCTCACCGGCCCGCACTTGTACACAACTTTGATGCAGTTTGTTTTTTGTTTTTGTGTGTGTTTGTTCATATTAGCTCGTCAGAAGCCCAGAGACTCAAGAAATCCTATTAAAGGAAGTTCCTAACCTAGGCAGACAGTACAGCCCTGCTGTGGTTTATTTGGTGCAAAAGTTAAAAACAAAACCTATACCAAGAAAGGAAGGAGGCCAGCCAATAGTACAGGCTGATTCATTCCTTCCTTTATCCTTCTCAATGCCAAGGTGCCAGCCTGAGCTGGGCGCTCGGTTATTAACAGTGGTAAACAAGAACAGGACCCCTGTGGTCACGAAGACAACATTCTAGTGGGAAAGCTTGTCATTAACCAAGGAAGCATGCTATTAAAGGAATCATTAAAAGCTAACAAGATCTATAAGAACCTGACCCCTACGGGGGATCGGGATATAGTCTGGGAAGGTTTGCCTGAAGAAGTGGCATCTGAGCTGAGACCCTGGAGGATGACATTAGGCAAAGAGGAAAACAGCACGTGCTAAGGGTCTCTGCAGAAGGGAACGTGATATGCCAGAGTTACTTAAGGAAGGCTGGTGTGGGCAAGGAGCAGAGAACTGGGGGGAGATTATGGAAAATGGGCTAAAGAAGGAGGCAGGGATCCTATCACTCAGAATTTTATAGACCAGAGGACTTCAAACATTTTTTGATAAAGCCCACAATGCAAAAACGTTTCATGAAATAATTCTAATGCTTATAATCAGCATTGCAATTTCATATTTCTGTTCTACTTCACTTTTTTAAAAAAGTGCTGGTGGTGACCCACAAAATTGTTTTTGTGACCCACTAATGGCTCATGACCTGCAGTTTGGGAAGAACATTATAAATCATGTTGGGGATTTTCATCTTTCACTGGTGGTGACACAATCTTCTTTGCTTTCTGGGCAGAGACTGGTGGATTGAAGTGGCCCAGAATAAGTGAAAAAAAAAAAAAACAAAACATAATTGCCGTAATCCAGATGAGAGATGGTAACTTGGAGTAGGATGGTGGTAAGCAGGGATGGGGCCAGGGCAGCGCCACAGGCCGGGGCCTTTACTTAATACCTTAGCATGCCATCTATTTCCCCAGCGTGCCCCTTGAGGAACTGAGGACCAGAGCTGTGGAGACTTGCCTAAGACGGCACAGCCAGTGAGTCCTGAGCCAGGCTTGAACCAGGTTTCTCTGATTCCCAAGCCTGGCCTCTAGGTCACAGCACATCTGTAAGGTGTGCCTATAGAGTAGGAGACTCATTTTCTAGAGAACACTCTTTGGAACTTAAGAACAAACTCCTTACAGGTTTCAATGCCTGAAAATGTTGACTAGATTTGGTTCCTGAAGTGAAACCTAAATTTGTATCTTAATTAAAAAAAAAAAAAAAAAAGACAGTGTGATGTCACAGGAGAGGCTAGTCTTGAAGTGCCCTTTGATCTGCGTGATGGCCCCGGTCATCTGATACTGGTATCTGAGTCAAGTCATCTCACCCTTTTAGACCTCAGTCATGTCTTCTTATAGAAATGATGCCTTTCCTGGGATGCTGGGAGGATTATAGATTTTATAGAACTTTTAGTATTCACATTCTTTTATAAGATTGATTATAGATGTTGCCCAATGTCAATTTATGGTGTCAACCGTAAAGAACTATATAAACAGAATGAAACAACTAGAAATCAATCCTTCTCTGTGCTCTTTGAACATGTATTTATTAATATTACGGTACTTAATCATGTTAGGGTATTAATGATTCCTGTGTCTGTCTTCTCTACTAAATCATGCACTCCTGGGAGTAAGGGGAGTTGGTGTTTCTTTAGCCTCTTGATCCCAGTGGCTACCACAGAGTCCAGAGTGATTAAATGTCAAATATGATGATTATGTTGTATTTTAACTAATGCAAAAAATATAACACAATTATTGGCCTTTATAACTAATGTATGTAAAGGACTTTAATTTACTGTTTCTCAAAATTTCTTGACCCCTCCCCCCTAACTTTGATAAGCATAAATATCTCTGCCACCTCTACCCCACTCCCTGTGGCAGATTCTAGTTTTCCCCGAGCCCCCTGCCAGTGACTGACACATATGTGCAGTGAACATTTGCACGTCCCACAGCCAGGATGATTTTGTCTACTTTATTGTCTTTAGTTTATAGTACAAGACAACAGCGGGGTTTTTTAATGTGCTTGCCTTCCAAAGATAAATTTGTATTTAACTTATTTGTGCAAATTACAAATGTTCTTACCCCAAGATTCTGGAACAAATTACATAAAGGGGTAGGAGTGCTTGATCTAATTATAGCAGCTGCTAACTGCTCATGCCAGGGGAAGACTGTCTTTAGCATCATCTGTATGTGCCATACACGTATGTCCATCGATAACTCACTGCTGTCTCTCCATTTGGTCACCTCTAGTCCCTTTTCTCTCCACTGACTTTCTTCTCACAGGGAAGAAGGTTTGAAACCAGATCCTCTCAGGTCTCTGCGCTCACACCCAGCCAATCCAACATCGGCCAGCAGTCTTCAGCAAAGGCCTAAAGAGGAAAAGTAATGGCTCATGTAGAATGAAATGACATTTGACATGCACTTCTGTGGTTTGGTTGGTTCTGTCCCACGTTGTTTCAAAATATGAACTCAACTAGACACCGTTCCTGCTGTTTCAGTGCTCCGATGACAACTGCATCCTCACCATTACACCTTCAACCAAGCATGCCCAGTTTTTATCCTGTCATCCCTTCCAATCCAGTCTTCAGCAGGGGTGAATTCCCAACATAAATCTGGTGATGTCGCCCTGCCCTGACAGCCCTTCTTCAGTCGCTCTCCATCCATCCTCAGGTGCAGCCTGACTCCCTAGCTGACTCCATGGCCCCTGAAACCTAGCCCCTCCCTCTCAGGCCTCATCTCTCACCACAGCCACCTTGCCCCGACCCCGACCCCCAGCTCTAAGCAGCATTCAGCTTCTTGCACCTCCATGAAGCCATGTAAAGTTCCTCTTATCCTTGAACCTTTACAACCTAAACTACTTCCCTTGACCTGGAATTCTCACCACCCATTCCCATCCCTTCACTCCTTCCATCTAGCCTTTTTATTTACAATCTGGCTATTACTTCCTCCACCACCCACCTTCCTGACAAGCATGCCCTCACCCTTCACCCCCCGCTGCCCTACGTGAGGTTAAGAACTCCTTCTAACTGTACCTGTTAAGCCCAGTATTTCCCCTATATCATAAATGTACCCTTCCCCCTTAGACATAAACATAGGGCCTGCTATAGAGCAAGTATCCTTTACAGTGAGTAGATTAATGAAAGAAAAAACCCTCCCTCCATGAAACTTCACTTGGGTTCTCATTGCTCTGATTCGTTCATTCATTCTCAGAATGTTTTTCGAACGTCTACCGTGAGCTAGCAATGGTGCTAGATGCTGGATGTTCAGGGGAAGCAAATCTTAGCCTGGCTCCTCTCACGGCCCTCAGTGCCAGCACATCTCAGTGCCATGTGGGCACCCAGAAGAGAAAGCAGAAGTTAACTGATCCTCTGCAAAGTACTCTGCCTTAGGCCAGGGAAGGGCAATGCAGGGGACCCTTCTTGTAGCCAGTGAGTTCTATAGCATTGACGTGTGCTGGATCCAGCTCCATTCCAGCACGAGACTGACACAGACCTTTGCATTACAGAACTAGAAGTGTGATAGGGAAGAAAGACACACAAGCAACTACAATATCGTGTGAGAAATGCTCTGATAAGGGAGGGACTGTGTGTTACAGTGCAGAGAAGGAAAATGTAGGCTAATCTGGGGAGAAGCTCTGGAAAGACAATGGGAATGGTGGAAAATCATAATTATGAGACGTGTTGAAACATGGCTCACAAACTAGAATAATAATGAATGTCTAGGCCCCTGAAGCTACTTCATTGGCTCTCCTTTCTGTAGGTTTTCTAGCACTTATAAGAAATTGACAAATGATGGGGAAGTTAACCCAGTTCGGATGACCAGGAGAGGTAAGGAAGCTGATGAGTAGCTCCTATTTGAGTTAGAATGCCTGATTTATTTTCCTAATAATGACCAAACCAAAGAGAACCTGCCTCAGGTGGGAGGCAGAAAGTGGTTTACTGAGTCAAGAGAGTTATTGATGTGTAAGCAGCAGGAGGTTGAGTCATGCTTACCTGAAATTGTGGGCTGAGCTGGCTTCCTTCTAGCAAAGTTAAACTTTGGATGATGTTTAAAAGTCATATGAGTTGTTGTTTAATGGATATAGAAATTCAGATTTGCAAGATGAAAAGTTTCTTGAGATCTGTTTCACAACAATGTGAATTCACCTCTCTAAGTGCCAGTTTCCTCCTCTATAAAATGAAAATAATGATAGCACCTACCTCCTAGTCTTAAGTAATAAATATATTAATATATTTCATTATATATTATTTATTCTAAGACATGCATTTTTACATTTTAACATCTCTAAAATTGACATGCATTTTACAATTGATAGTATGGCATAGTTTTAATTGTCTCAGTGTACATAAAATAACAATGCATTTCATGATTATTGATGTCCTAGATGTGATGAAATTCAACGTACAAAGAACTTAGAAAAGTGCTTAGCACATAGAAAGTACTATATAAGTATTTGACAGGTGATATAAATATAAGTATAAAATATTGATATAGCTCTTCTAACCTTATCAGAACTGATCAATATAGCTCATTTTTAAACAACTGTCCAAGATGATGACAATGGCAAATAACGACATGATTGTCCTCATTTTCAAGGAAAGGGAGATGCTGCTCTTAAGATGTGCCTTAAGGTTGAAAGAATTTCTAGTATCCATCCCTGTGTCCTGGCCAAGATCTCAGAAAGAAGATAAAACCGAGAGCCACTAAGATGTGGATACTCTGGACAGGCTAATAATTTGGTGTCCCCTTAGGCTGATATTCTTTACTTAGATATTTATTGGAGAGACTGAGTGCTCAGAGAATGGCAGAGAAGTAGGGTCTCTGATGGTGGCACTCAGCAATCCAGCTTCGACCCCAAATGTGCATATACCAGGGAACAAAACAAAAGCCCTACCGTTAACTGACTACCCTTCTCAGGAGGACAGTGACCACCTGGCTACTTAAGAAATCCCTTTGGAGATTTTACATACTTCCCCAAGTGGCTAATCAAATTATTGTTTTCAGTCGTATACAGTATTCTTCCTAAGGAGATTCCATAAATATATTTTAAACAATATCATCACATTTCCAGTGGTGCTAAGGTGACCCTTGGAGACTGGTCCCTTCAGCAACTGCCCATCTTAATTCAGCCCAACTTCTGGGCCCCCCAAAAGTTTATTTAGCTGACAGTCATGCAGATGTGAGTGAATGCTACGTATCAGAAAAGGAATTAAAAGGAGCATCTGTGGCATATTATTTCTTACTGATTGCATGTTCCATTTTATAATATTTTTAACTGTCAGTATGAGAATGCAGAACATTTAATTTTAAACCTCTGCATTTAAATTTTTAAATTTTTGCTTATTTTTAATCTAAAATAAATTTATATTATTTTTATATTAAGAAAGTTTAAAATAAGTTCTTCTAGGTAAAAAGGTAAATTTCAGTGCTATTAAACTGTTTGTAATGGAAAGGAAAAGTAGACAAGTAGAATGGAAGATTTTATACATGGTATGACCACACTGTCCGAATACACTCAATGGACAGAGACCTGAGAAGAGTTATTAGGTTGGTGCAAAAGTAATTGCAGTTTCAGATCGTGAATTTTAAGTCATTATAATTAGGCTCAAACACAGCTTTATTAATCAAAATGGGAACCATGACAATCAACACATTTTTGCCAACAAGAAATAAGTTTGTTTATTCCTGTAGCGTAAAAATCCATACTTCGGGATTCCACGAACTCTTGGAAAGCATTTTCTGCAGCCTGCTGGTTGTGGAAGCATTTTCCCTGCAAAAAGTTGTGGAGATCCTTGAAGAAGTGGTAGTCGGTTGGCGAGAGGTCAGGTGAATATGGCGGATAAGGCAAAATTTCGTAGCCCAATTCCTTCAACTTTTGAAGCTTTGGTTGTGCAACATGCCATAGGGCGTTGTCACGGAGAAGAACTGGGCCCTTTCTGTTGACCAATGCTGCTTGCAGGAGTTGCAGTTTTTAGTGTTTCTCATGGATTTGCTGAGCATATGGTTTCATTGGGATTCAGAAAGGTGTAGTGGATCAGACCGGCAGCAGACCACCAAACAGTGACCATGACCTTTTTCTGGTGCAAGTTTGGCTTTGGGAAGTGCTTTTGAGCTTCTCCATCCAACCACTGAACTGGTCGTCGCCGGTTGTCATATAAAACCACTTTTCCTCACATGTCACAATCTAAGAGAGAAATGGTTCGTTGTTGTTGCGTACAAGAAGAGAAGATGACACTTTAAAACAATGATTTTTTTGATTTTCGGTCAGCTCATGAGGCACCCACATATCGAGCTTTTCCCCCTTTCCAATTTACTTCAAACGCCGAATGACCATAGAGTGGTCGACCTTGAGTTCTTTGGCAACTTCTCCTGTAGTTGTAAGAGGATCAGTTTTGATAATTGCTCTCAATTGGTCATTGTCAACTTCCAATGGCCGGCCACTGTGCTCCTTATCTTCAAGGCTCCCATTTCCTTTGCAAAACTTCTTGAACCACCACCACACTGTACATTCATTAGCGGCTCCTGGGCCAAATGCGTTGCTGATGTTGCAAGTTGTCTCCACTGCTTTACGACCCATTTTGAACTCAAATAAGAAAATTGCTCGAATTTGCTTTTTGTCTAAC
>NW_012152507.1:7234679-7249320 GCF_000956105.1 Propithecus coquereli | reverse complement strand
ATTTTATTCATAAATTATATTTTATATGAGGAAAAAACACTTTAAACGTTAAACAATATTAAATTCAGTTGAAGTTTGGAAACCACTGTAAATTTAGTAAGTATAAATGATAGAAAAACTGCCAGGAGGATTTCCTTTTCACTATGGCTCATAGATCACTCATGAATGAATTCATTCTTCTTACGATGCAAAATGAAATGCAGGTCCTAGTAAAGCAAGACCACCAAAATCCACCTTCTGCAGATATGGACAAACTTCCTGGCTTGGCCCCCCTGCTTAACACCTGTTGATGTTACTTAGTGTTGTTGAAGACAACAGTCTGCTCGATGCGTACGAGGGGTTCGGTCTCTGCCATGAGGCTCTCCCTATTTACATTAAGCAGTGGTTCTCTTTTCTCTGAATACTTGTTTATTCATTCAGCAAATACTGAGTGGGCCTCTGTGGGGCAGGCTCAGTGCTAATTGCTGGGGACACAGAGTGAATGAAACAGTCTCAGCCCTCCTGGAACCCACAGTCTAAGCTTTCTACCGGGTCATCTCTATTTCCCACACAGAACTTAAAACATTTATTTCAGAAATCCATCGCCTAAGTAGTCATTTCATTTTAATTCCTTATGAATTAAAACAATTGCTATTTATTTTTATCACTAGAAAAAAATTAAGGAAAACAGTCCTATCTGTAAGACTATATATGTCTGTCTTAGTCCGCATATAACGGCATCAGGGAATTATAAAAGAACTGCAAAAGTGCAGACAAATGGGAGAAAGCACAGGTTTTGGCATCTGGAGGCTTT
The DNA here is from genome assembly GCF_000956105.1 of Propithecus coquereli. Classification (NCBI taxonomy): domain Eukaryota; kingdom Metazoa; phylum Chordata; class Mammalia; order Primates; family Indriidae; genus Propithecus; species Propithecus coquereli. The sequence continues at coordinate 7,248,527 of NW_012152507.1, read as the reverse complement.
GATTTAAATATGAGCTCTGCCAATTATAAGCTGTTTGAGGTCTCAGAGCCTTAAGTCCATCTGTAAAATGGGAATACTGATACCTACCTCCTGACACGAGAATGAAATGAGATAACCAATGCAGAGCACCTGACCTATAGCAAACTTAATAAATGCTAGTCCTTGCTTCCATCTTTATAAGGAGGTGGCCAGACTTTCATTTAAGAAAAAATCATTTACAATTATGAAAATCTGGAATTTGCAAGACAATTATTTTAGGTCTCTGGTTTCTATTTTCAGAAAGATTCAACTAAGTTTATAAACTGGCTAGCTGCAGGATTCAACCTGACAATTCGATTCCAAATCGAAATAGCACCATTAAACCACAGAACATTTCCAACATAACCCTCTGTCTGAGACCAAAGACCCTTCATCCATTGCCTTTGATCAAATCGTAGGCAGTTTTCTAATGCACCAGCACTAGGATCACTGTGGGCAGAAAACACTCATTAAGAACAACGTCTGTTACCACGTGGTGATGTGTAGGGGGTGACAGAGACAGATAGACACCTACCATGGTGCACAACATTAACTGCCAGAAGAGTTCAGACAGCTAAACAAAATTTGGAAAAAAAAATCACATTGGCAGATATTAAGAAACACTTAAATTATCCTGTAGAAGTGAGATGAGAGCATTGTGAAGATGAGGGAATGGGAAAGAAAATCCCAGTGATTCCTGCTTTAGACTCAGGTGAGTCAGTTTGTGCCCACCCTCCTCTGATTTGTCTGAAAAGGCTTTATTGACAAAAATAGAAAGCAGCAGAAAGAACCAGGACAGTGAAGTATCTATTAATCCCCTAGACTTGCTACCTGTTTCCGCTGGGTCCTAATTTTGGCCACTAGTGGTAATTATATGACTTGTCATTTTCACCACAGACCTGGGTATTATTGCTTGTGTTCCCATGAAGATGCCTCCTCTTGGTACTTTATACTCCTTCTCCTCCTCCCCCAAGAGCTCTGCCTACATTTCCAGTGGCATCTAGACTGTGCACTCAGTTCCTGGATCTCTTACAGGCCTGTGCCCCTCATGTTGCCCAACGAAGTGTGAGTCCCTGTCCCTTGCAGCAAGTTCTGCTATTAAAGCCACTGGGCATTGGAGGCCTTTGTCTTTGAATTATTAATCTGCTCCCCATGTACCCAGGACCCAACAATGAAGGCATCTGTTGCAAATCTAATATTAGCAACAAACACAAGTCACATCATCTTGTATAAAAAGAATATTGAGGGAGAAACATTTGGTCACTAAGCAGAGACATGGCAGCATTAAACAAGGAGCTCTGTCAAATGCTGGGGCTGTCTATTATTCAGGGAAGGGAGGAGAGGAGGGGAGGGAGAAGACAGAAGAGTATAAACCTTCCTTTCTTTCCTTCTGTTCTGCTGTCCCAGGGAAATAAACATACTCTGCACAACTCCTACAGTATGTGGCCCCAGGTCAAGCATAGAGGTCCACTGTCACCTTAGAAGGACACACAGAGGACTTCGATGGTGCAGTCAGAAACAGCCATGCTTGGGCCTGGGCATACAGAGGGTGTCCCTTTGGCAGAGGCTCTACCGAACTGACAAGTCCAGAATGAGTCATCCGAATTAAAAACCCTTGGCCACATGACTCAGAAGACTCCAGGTGTTTTATCTTTTCTGCCAGCGCCAAAGTAGACTGAGATCATTTAGGTTAGTCGCCATGGCTTGGGGAACCTTTCCAACCCAAATGGGCTGTTCAGAACACAGTGCATGTCTCAGAGGTCAATGGGCCAACTCTGGCCTCTAGAAATGTTTTATTTGGCCAGCAGGGCTTCTGACATTTTTGAATGAGCTGCCAACATTGAAAAATCTGAAGATTTTCTATAAAATTTCAAATTTCTAGCTTCTCTTGAAAATTCAAAAAGTGGTAGCCATATAACCCTCATTCCCACGTAACAGCAGTCAGCTGCCCCGGTGCCCAGAGTCCTTGGTCTGGTGATGAGGCTCGAGGCATTGTCCTCACAGCAGCACTCACTTAGAGAACTGGCCTGAGCGTGGCGGGAATTTGGATTTTCCACCAGGGACCAAGCAGGAGTCTCACATAAGAGGTCGAGAGATCTCTGGTCGGGTTTTCTCCAACCAAGCAAGTTCTGGGTGCTCTGAGCAGTGAGCAGGAGTGGAAAAAGCAAGGAGGATCCCATTCAAGAAAACACAAAGTTCCACTTCAGAAACGCCAAGCCCCATCAGCACAGGGATATGAGAGACACAGGCGGCCAATACTGCTTGGATGCTGTGAACTGCAGCAAAGAGAAACGGAAATGTTGGCCAATGAGCCTGCACCAAGCCTTGTCACGTGTCCTGCTAGCTGGAATGACATCTGGGGAATGGTGGGGGTGGGGAGAGAAGAATGTGCCCTCTTCGTGTCCCTTTGTACTTCTACTTCCCTTTGGGCCTGAAAAGAAGGAAAACAAACCAGAACTCTCACTGGCAGTTGCCAAAGAAACTAAACTCCCAGTGGCCTAACTCCACATTGGCCCATTGCTAGGTGGGTGGTTCTCAACCTTGACTGAACATTCGTGACACCCAAGGAGATTTTAAACTCTTGTAGTCCAGCCAATTAACGCAGAACTTCTGGGGGATGGGGGGATGGGAGCTCAGACATCAGTATGTTTCAAATACAATTCCAGTGGGAAGTCAAGTTTGAGAACAAGTGTGCCGGAGCAGTGCTTCTCAAACTTAAACTTGGCTATGACTCACCTGCGGATCTAATTAAAAACTAAAAACGCAGATCTGAGTCATAGGTCTGGGCTGGAGCCTGAGCCTCTCCATGTCTACCAAGCTAGCAGGTGATGCCCAGGCCATAGGATCCTGGGGATCCCCAGGCCATAGGATCCAGGCCCACTCTTTGAATGGCAGAGAGCTGGGACCCTTTCACTTTCTCCTCTTTTCAAGTACTTCAGTAGGGAAGACTGCAGGTCTGTCACCTGTAATTCTGAAAGTAACAAGAGTAATAACAATAAACATATAATATTACTATTAAAATAATAAAAATAGCTAATAATAAAAATATCAATAATAGCTAAAATTTGTCATTTCTTCCTGCCAAACACTGTGCTGAAGCTACACTTTTTTTTTATATTCAGCAAGAAGAGGTGAAATAATTGCTTGTCCTTACCTTGAGCTGGTTACTATGTAAAGCGTTGTACTTACAATAGCTTATTTAATCCTCACAACCACCATTTCTGTTGTGCGTTCTGTTAGCATCATGTCCATTTTCCAGAAGAAGCAGCTGAGCACGCGGAGGTAAAGCAGCTCGCCGAGGCCACGTGGTTTATAAGCACAGAGCTGGGGTTAAACACAGGGGGCGTGTGCATGCTGATAACCACTCTGCTACCCTATCTCTCGGGAAGCTGGAGCCTCAGAGCTCTGAACTGCCGGCCCACGGTCACGCCGATGGTAGAGCTGAGCTGCCAATCTCCACTGGCTGTATGCTCCAGACCGAGCTCTTGGGAGAGAAATGGATGATGTATACAAAGTGCCAATCGGGGTTCTTGGCACATCATAGACCCTCATAATGTAATAACTGTGTTTCCCATTCCCTTTGCCCTCCTTCTTTTTACCTTTCTACCAAAGTATGAACTTCAGACAAGTAGTTTGGGGGCTGTCTTAGCTCCGGCCTCAATAACAACTTACCATAGACTGGGTGGCTTAAATAACAAACATTCTTTTCTCATAGTACTGGAGGCTAGGGAGTCTGAGATCAGGGTGCCAGGACAGTCGGGCTCTTGGTGAAGGCCGTTTATCTGATTTACAGACAGACATCTTCTTGCTATATCCTCACATGGCAGAGAGAAAAAAAATCTCTCTTGTGTCTCTTCTTTTAAGGGCATTAATCTCACTCTTGAGGGCTTCACTCTCATGACCTAATCACCTCCGAAAGGCCCACACCTGCAAATACCATCACACTGGAGAGTAGGGTTTTAACATAAGAATTCTGGTAGGATGAGTCAGGCATGGGAGTAGATAGTGGAAAGAGAGTGGCGCATATGATATAGAATTTAAATGACCCTACTCCCTAAAGGAGCCAAGGAATGCCAATGCATGGGCGGAGTCAAGGGAGGGATTTGCAATAAGCCACGCCTACCCCTAGAGTGAAACAGCCAATGGGCCTACCCATGCCCCTGCAGGCTCCTCTTGTGCCTGGCAGACTGAAGGGAAAGCACTATAGTGCCTTAGGCAGTCATTGCTCCCAAGAAAGGTGGTCTGTGTCCATTTGTCAGGCATGATTGGGAAAAAGTGATCAAGAGGGCTGCTGCGAGCCTGGGAATGGACTGAAACGGCTCTGAGAGCCCCTATGGCTTTGGCCCTGGACTCGAGGACTGCTGCCAACAGAAGATACATTTCTCCAGGGACTCTAAAACCAGCAGCATGGGGAGAACCTGGACATTGCTATGATTTCACAGAAAAAGGTGTGGCGTGGTGAAACTGCCTCATTGCTTGTCTGTGTCTCCATCCAAGCAGACTGTAAGCTCCATCTTACGGTCTATCCTTAGCATCTGGTACAGTGCCTGGCACAGACAGAGTGCTTACTTAACAATATTTGCTGAATGAATGAATGAAAGTCTCTTATTGGAACAGGAGAAACAGAGTTTATTCTCTGGCTCTTTAAGGTGTTTCAATCCCTTGCTTAGAATTGGATACTTTATTTTAAAAAATAATTAATGTGAAAGCAATAGTGCTGTAATAGGGACTATCTGTTTATTTTAGTTGTTTTTTATGATGTTAGCCCTTTTTTCATTTCTACTGATAATTTCAGGTCGTTTATTCATTTGATCAATAATATTCATTGAGTCCTCACTATACAGAAAAATAAAATAAGAAAGACAATAACTAATTGTATTAATCACATTTAATCAATGAGCTAAACTGTAGCTAAAATAAAGTACTTAGGATCCTAGATGGTCATGTGTCAGTATTAATACAGTCAAGGTGGTACTATCACAAGACAGGCAAAGTTAGACCACTTGGTTCCTAAGGAGTTTCTTAGGTAGGAAAAACTTAGTCAGCAGAGCCTTGACATTCACAGGAAATGGATCCTGGGGTGTCTGCAAATTCCTAATCCTAGTGTTTTTCTAAATATTATCCTCACATGGAGCCAGGGTTTTCTGACACATAGCCTTAAACTCCAAATCTACTGTCTGTTGGACTCACACCTGATCTCTCACCTGGTAACTGTTTTTCCAGGGAAATCCTGCTGCAGACTCCCCAGAAGCTAAGTGTCTCCTTCCTTCACACTAGCTTCATATCCCTCTACATTATTCAAATATGAGCCTCAGCAAAATTCTAAGGTATTGACTGCATGCACAAGCTCCTACCTCAGGCCATTTGCACATGTTGTTCCTCTGCCCAAATGATGCTCCACCCCCATGTGCACAGGTGCACTTGAGGACCACATCCCCCCAGGGGACTTCGCTGACCAGCCTATTAGATAAAGCACCTCTGTTACTCTCTAACCCCTCACTCTGCTTTATTTCTCCTCAGAGCCCTTATGACTACTTGACGTGTGATTATATGTCATTCTTTACATTGAGAATATAAGCTCCAAGTTGAAACTTTATCTTTTTCACTGTTGTGTCCCTAATTCCGAGAACAGTGCCTGGTACGTAGCAGGTTCGCAATAAACATTTATTGAACAAACAATGCATGAGTGAATAGGCCCTGAAATACATAGGCAGACACAAGATGAATCTTTTAAGAAGAGGCCCTGAGCAATGAGACAGAGAAAAAGATTTTGATGGGAGCTAGAAAAGATGCTCTCTGAGGTCTGCAGGCCTGGATGTGGTCCTTTTTTGGGCAGAGAGCCCTGAGCAACTGGGACACAAGGGTACTGGTTGCTAGGATATTACAGATAATGTAAGAAAATGAAGAAACCCAGCAAGACAAATATTACATTTTTGTATGGTAGCACCTCCAATACTGACACCCTTTGCCTCCAGTGCTCAGTTCTGCCCCTCATTTGTCCTGCCTGAAATTGCTTAACTCATAACATCTAGTACTTGCTGAGGATTAGCAAGAAGGGCCTCCAGGTATTAGCCCAGTGGTCACTACAGGTCAGTGGCAATGGGAACAACAAGGGCATGTTAGGGATTTCAGCTGACAGTCTGGTGAACAGCTGGAGCGAGGGGCTGTTCCTCACCAGGATTCTGTTCAACTCACGTTGCTTTCCTTTCCATGTATCTCTGTAGCCAATTCCTGGCAACTGTTTGTGGTTTTCTATTTAAAATGGTGATAGGTCACACAAACATTGAAGGGGGAAAAAAAACAACTTTGAATCCATATATGGCCATGCCCCAATGAAATAAATATTGGGGTGAAGTTATTTCTAAGTATCTGGAAAGGACTGCTTAAACACACAACATAAGTTTTAGCATAATGGTTAATCTTTGCGAATCATTCAGTGTGGCTAGGTAGTCAGACAAAACCCCCAATGAAAATTTTTGGTAAATCTTTGAGGAGTCTCAAGACCTGAACACCAACCTCTACAAGTGCACGTTCAAGTACGTTTTCTAATGCACAGCTTACAAATTTGGGCCTGTAAGAAATAATGATAATAGCCATCATTTACTTAGCACAAATTGTGTTTGCATTGGTCTAAACTTGTGTGCCAACTCCAACACAGGTGCAATATGGCTAAGAGCTCACTTTTCCTAAATAAGGAAGCAGAGAGCAGCGGAAAGAGTTGATTTATTGAAAGATTGCTCAACAAGGAGTTCTGAAGAAAGGTTGGCTCTTCTGGCTTCTGGTTGTTTAAGAAATCTTGACCTTGCCTGGTAACATTGCAACAAGGCCAAACACAAGGAGGAGAATTTGCAAATATGCTCACGTGACCTTTTGTACAACTATGTGGGTAGATCATGAGAAAAGAACAGTTTTCTACCAGTAAAAATAACGGGTGGAAGACAGTTTGGCAGTTTCTTACAAAAGTAAACATACTGTTACCATATGATCCAGCAATTGAGCTCCTTGGTATTTACCCAAGTGAGCTGAAAAATTTGTCCACACAAAAACCTGTATGTAAATGTTTACAGCATTTTTATTCATACTTGCCAAAAGTTGGAAGCAACCAAGATGTCCTTCAATATGTGAATTGATACATAAACTGTAGCAAATCCACACAATGGAATATTATTCACCAGTAAAAAGAAATAAGCTATAAAGCCACAAGACATGAAGGAAACTTAAATGCATATTACCAAATGAAAGAAGTTGATCTGGCAAGGCTATATATTATATGATTCAAAGTATATGACATTCTAGAAAAGGCAAAACTATGGAGGCAGTAAAAGAGCAGTGGTTGCCAGGAGTTATGGAGGGATGAATAGGAGCACAGGGGATTTTCAGGGCAGTGGAACTACTCTGTATGATACTATAAGGGTAGCTACATATCATCATAAATGTGTCCAAACCCACAGAAAGCAGAACACCACAAGTGAACCCTAATGTAAACTATGGGCTTTAGGTGGTAATTACGTGTCAATGTAGGCTCTTCAGTTATAACAGATGCACCACTCTGGGGGCAATGTTGATAATGGGGGAGGCTGTGCACATGTCGGGGCAGAGGCTCTATGGCAACTCTACCTTCTGCTCAATTTTGCTGTGAACTATTCTAGAAAAAAAAGTCCACTAATTCAAAAAAAGTAAGACTGTGGGGTTGGTGACTAGGACAATGGTAGAACTCAACATGGGAGAGGAAAGAATATGAGAGTATGTCCTTGGCCTTGTGCTTATCCTAGAAGTAGGGGAGGTGCGTAGATGACAGAAGTCATTCTTACTCAAATTCACTGAGCGCCTCCTACATGCCTGTCACATTTACACGGCACAATATCTTCACAAAAGTCTTGCACTATAATTTTGGCTCAGAGAAAATCAATGATTTTTTGTTGTTGTTGAAAATCATACAACCAGAGCATGGCAAAGCCCAGGTTCAAATGCTATTCTGCCGACTCTGGGCCCAGTTTTCCCCCCTCACTAGCTGCTGGAGAGGTAAAAGCAGTGGCTAAGAGAAAGGTGTGCTTTACTACACACATCATACTCCAGAAACAACTTCGTACACATGAAACGAAGCAGGTATATGGATGGGCTCAGTTTGTGGCCAGAGGTAAGACATACAACCACACCAACAGCATCCTCATTTATTTACTTTGTGATTAAAAGACAAATAAGAGAGGCTGGGTGCAGTGGCTCACGCCTGTAATCCTAGCACTCTGGGAGGCTGAGGCAGGAGGATCCCTTGAGCTTAGGAGTTTGAGGTTGCAGTGAGCTATGATGATGCCACTGCAATCTACCCAGGCGACAGAGCAAGACACTCTCTCAAAAACAAAACGAAACAAAAAAAACAGACAAATAAGAGGCTGCGGGGGAGCTGCTGGGCGATGGAATACTGAACAGAGAATCGCTATTATTATCCAGAATAGTTGCCTTCCTGCAATGTCTCATATCCAGGATGTAAGCTCGTTTGTAATGGACAAACAGAGTCAGACTTTTCTCGGAGTCACCCTCTCTTCGATGGTGAGGAAGGAATCCCTCTGCAGCTCTGGAGCCATGCCAGAACGGTTGCCTCACAGCTGGGCACGAATGCAGGGAGTGGCTTGGGCCCAGGCAGATCTAGCTGGGTTCATCCCAGCCACAGCTTTGCAGCAGGCCTCTTGACCCCTGGTTTATTGGTGGGAGGATTGAAGAAGCAAGGAGATGCAGAAATGCAGAGGGACAGAGGAGAAGCACAGGGAGCACTCGGTGAGACAGCTCCATGCTGTCAGGAATGGGCTTCATGACGACTTGGCAGCCCATCTGAGACTCATTCAACAGTATGAACCCCTTTCACAGTGCTCTCCCCTGCAGCGACTTAGCCTTTTAAACTTTCATCTCAGAGGTTGCAAAAGGTTCCAGTAACTCCAGTTACAAAAGAGTTTAGCTGGAGTTTAACTCAGTTTAAGACAGAAATAATTTTCTTCTTTGGCCAATAGCAAGTCTCAGGTCCACAAAGACATTTCTAACCCACTGTCTTGAGGCCCATCTTGCTTCCGAAGCACTAATTGGAGGCAGGCAGAGCTTCTCCCACACAGCACCCTACCATGGGCATGTCCACAGACATCCAGAACCTCACTCCTTTGTTCTGGTTTTATGGTTAAGGGAAGGAAGCCCCTCCGCAGCACTCAATGGAGAATAGCCAGAGCCTTTGTTGTAGTGATGTTCCCCAGACCCCTCTAGACCCAGGCAGGTTCCCCAAATCTCCTTTCTTCTCTGCAGTGCACCCTTGGTACTCGGCCCCTCCTCCTCGCCTCTTCCTACCTTCACCCATCCTACTCCTGTCTCCATCCTGGCTGGAGCTGCAGGTAAAATCTCCCACCTGCCTACTTTCTTATTAGCCCAAGGAGAGAACAAAGGAGTCACTCCTTATTGTTGCAGGGAAGCAGAAGTCAACACACACACACACACACACAATTTTGGTACCTTACAAAGCTCTTGTCTTGATGTCATTGATTTAATTTCTGACTCCCTTCCCTGACAGGTAATTTTGTTCCCTCCAAAACTCATGTTCAAATGGAATCCTCAAGGTGGCAGTATTGAGAGGTGGAGCCTTTAAGAGGTGATTGTGTCCAGAGGGCTCTGCCCTCATGAATGGATTAATCCATTCATGGATTAATGGATTAGGGGGTTATCATGGAAGTAGGGCTGAGCCCCCTGGTTTACAGATGGCAGGACTGTATGAAAAGAGGAAGAGAGACCGGAGCTAACACACCCAGCCCCTCCCCATGTGTCGCCCCGTGCTGCCCCAGGACTCTGCGGCATCCCAACCAGCAAAAGGCCCTCACAAGATGCAGCCCCTTCACATGGGACTCAGGCTTTATAACTGTAAGAAATAAACTCCTTTCCTTTATAAATTAGCCAATCTCGGGTACTGTTATAAGCAACAGAAAACAGACTAACACAATCCTCTCTGGACTTGCTCCTCTACTTTTACTCTCCTAAGGCTCGCCTAAACTCTCCCTCATCCTGACCCAGACTTTTCCAAAGGCCACGCAGAACCCACACTCCCAGGTGGTCTCCAAAGAGACCAATCAAGATAAAATGATAATTACTGTTAATTAAGCCTTTAATACGTGGTAGGCACTGTTAAAAGATGATTTGCATGGATTAGTGAATATATTCCTTACAGCAATTTGTGAAGTGGGCATATTATTCCTGTTTTACAGATGAGGAATCTGAGGCTCAGGGAGAAAAAGCCAATTTGCTCAAGTCCCCATAACTTGTAGTGAGTGACAGAGCTAGGCTTTAAACCTAGGCCTGCTTGATGCCAAACCTGCCCTTCTCACCACAACAATGCCTGCTCCTGGAGACCACCGGGAAGTTCACACCTGGATGAAACTATTGATCGGGCAATGCTTGTTTCTTTACCCTAACACACAAAGAACAACAATAAAACCTAGAAAGGATTACAAAACTCCTTAATCATCTAACATCAAGTTTATTTTTTATGGCTCTGAGCTAGTATCAAGTCAGCTGGGATCTTTACCAACACACCATCACACCGGACACTGGGTTATCTTATGGATAATATCATTCCGATGGGACCAAGAGAATAAAAAGTAGCAAATTCTAGGTCACTTGGTAACATACATACATATACCAAGAGTTGAAAGAGAAATATAATTGGAATATAGGTTCTTGCTAAATCGATGAAGTTCTTTTAATCCTGGTGTCTGCACTACATTGGGATATCTCCTTCAAAGTGAAGGATAAATTGGCGAATACTTCAATGCTTCAAATACTAAGAGGGAGTCACAGAGTTTCCTGGGCCTCATTGGAATTTGGAGGTAGCACATACCATTTACCAGGTAAACCAAAGGCTGCCTGTTCTGGGTTGGGCCCAGAGCAAGAAAACAACTTTCTATCAGGGGAAGACTATAGTAAAAGATGCTTTGTCACATGTCCCTTAAAACCCAGCTGATCCAGTTGTGTTTAAGTATCTGTGACAGATTGTGTTGCTCTTGACTACACACCGGAATCACCTGATTTCAACCACCTGGGAACTTTCTTAAAAAATAGTACTGATGTCTAGGTCCCATTTCCAGAAATGCTGATTTAATTGGTTGACACCACCAACCTACAGACATCAGTGGGTTCCAAACTTTGCTGTACATTAGAATCACCTAGAGAGCTTGTTAAAACAGATTTCTGGGTCCTATCCTGCCATATTTAATTTAATAGGTCTGGGAGGGGAGGCACTAGAACTGACTTTTCTTTTTTTGTTTTTTTTTTATGTTTTTAAATCAGGAAGTGTGATGCTTCCAGCTTTCTTCTTCTTTTTTTTTTTTTTTCTTTTCAAAATTTTATTTTAAGTACTTTAAAATACACTATATTATTATAATATTTCTTTTTTTTTTATTTCAGGGTATTATGAGGGTACAAACATTATGGTTACACTTTATGTCTTCGCCTCACCCAAGCGAGGGTTAAAGGCATGGCCATCCCCCCTACAATGCTCCCCGCGTAGAACTGGCTTTTCTTAACACGTTCCCAGGTAACACTGATTCTTCTGTTGCAGAGAAGGGAACAAGAGTTGGAGAACCCCCGTGGAGATGTCAAGCTCCCATAGGAGAATCCCAGTGGAGTCTTCTACATCCTTGCTACTCCAAGAATGGTTCATAACCAGCAGCATTGGCAACACCTGATATTTTATTGAACATGCAGGATCTCGGGCCCCAGACCAATCATACTGAATCAGAATCTGCCTTTTAGCATGATCCCCATATGGTTCAAATGTACATTTAATTTTGAGAACCACTGTTCTGGGATTTTGAAGCCCATCCATTCTGTACTCAGCCCTCATAGTGATCATCATGAAACATAAAATGGTGTGGCTGGTTAGCTCAGTTGGTTAGATGGTAGTTGTAATGTCATTCTTCTACGTGGGTCTATGTCCTCCATGTGCTAAGCGATGGTGGTCTTCTACATGCCAGAGTACAGGGAAGATGTGTTGACACTCAATGACAACTCTGAATTTCTTCCACTGTTCAAAAATTGTTCCCAGGTTTCAACATTTTTAACATATAAGGAGCCCCTGATTTTAACACCATATTTTGGTCGCATGTATAAGATAGTCTACTAACATTTTTGCCCAAAATCTTTAACCTTCATCTGTGCCTGGGTCTAATACTTCTTCCTGCCAATATTGGTGATGCTCCCTCATCTCCAGGGCCTTTTCCCCACCAGGTATTTAATAAATGCACCTCCCCTCCTTTGGCCACCTGCTGGAAAGGAGAGGCTATTACCATGGCATGGACATCCTGATTTGCTATTTCTTGGGATTGCCCTGTGTGTCTGTGTCTTTGGATTCCATGTAGATTTTTATTTGTAAATTATTTAAATTTTTTTCATGACCAAACGAAACGTCATTATTGTAAAACTGAGATTCTGGATGCCACATTCCACAGATGCTTTGGTTCTGAATTAATAAGCACCAAACTCCTGAGTCCCAGGGTCAGTTCTGGATATAGCTGAAGTTGCTGGAGACATATGTGAAATTGCTACCATCCAAAACATAACTACTAACTACTGTAACAACAAAAGGGGGGATGCAACAAAAGGGGTGGTCTGTCACAGACCACCACTAATTCTAACTTGAACTGTTTAAGCAACTCCCCTCTGGCTAGTTCATTCAGGTGTTGAATGCCGGATTCAGCCAGTTCTGCTCAAAACACATGGGATTGTGAAAATCAATAATTCGGTCAAAAATATTAGTGAAGCTAGATGTGATTGGAAGAATCATTTTATTCAATTGACCCTGATGTAATCCCATTGTCACCAGATAATGGACTCCAAATTGTTATTTTCCCATTGCTAGTAAACCTCAGTTTGTTAATATCTCACTAGGGAAAATGATTTTGAGTGGAAATATTTCTTTGAAATGTGAACATGAACATTTTTTTAAAAAACATACATACTTCTATAATATAAAATGGTAACCTCCTCTTGCCTCATATTAAAATCTAATAAAATAAAATTCAAAAAAATTAAAAAGCACCAACATTAAAAGCAATGACTTTAATATTTTAAAGTCCATTACAAATGTAAAAAGTTATCACCTCAATTTCTTGTATATATTATTTATAAACAAGAAATAAAGATGGGGTGTAAATAGACAATTTTCCATTAAGATGAAATCCTGATTCTATATGAACCTATTCCAAGAGCCAGAAATATGTTTTCCCCTTTGGACTCAACCTCAAAAGGAAGCAGCATGAATTTATGGTTTGGTTTTGCATGTTCCATCAAAAATTGAATTCAATCTGCACCATCTCCTAGCACTTCACAAATGTAACTCCTGGAACTGTCCAACCAACCACATAGGGTAGGTGCTATCCCCATTTTAAGCTGAGAAACTGAGACATTGTGAAGTTAAATAATTTTTCAAGGTCACGCAAGGTGGCAATAGGTGAAGCTGGGATTCAAAATCAGGCTGCATGGTTGCAGAGTTCATCATGTAAACAATTGTTTCCATTTACTAGGAATTGTTTACTTTGGCTTCTGTTTCCCTATAAGCTAAAGGTCCTTCAATAGAGGATTTTTACCTTGCCAGGAAAAAGGAACTCTACATTCTCTGACTTTTAAAATTAATTTCTAGTCTTATTGCATGGTAATTAAGAATGTTTGATTTTATTCTTTGCTTTTATAACTAATTGATATTTCCTTTTCACTGTAAAACATGCTGATTTTGGGAATGATCCATTGGCACTTGAAAAAAGGGAATATTATCTACTATCAGATACATAAATTCTACCCTACTGGTGA
>NW_012152507.1:7232119-7233165 GCF_000956105.1 Propithecus coquereli | reverse complement strand
TAATAAAGTTACAAAACATTTCTGAGGCCAGACTCAAGGCTGACAGACTCAATTGGTAAAAACGTTGAGTTTGTGCTTGAGCAGGTTGGTGGTAGCCTGGAAGGTAGAGCAAGTCACAGCATCAAGACGGGGAGGAACCAGGATTCTAGAGGCATAGGAGTGGTCCATTGCTACAACCTCAGCCAAGTCCACAGGGGTTGGGCAGTCCTGAGCAGCATACCTGGAGAACTTTTTTAAAGGCACAATGGCATTGAGAGGAGTCAGGGGGACAATGTCAGGGAGATCCAGGTTAATGCTGTCCAGGGATAGCAGGCAGGGGCCAGGGTGCATCTGATTATTGGGATCCAGTGGGGGCCCCAAGGGTTGGAGATCGGGGGCACAGCAGCAGCCAGATGCCATGGCAGGATACAGGAGCCCAGGGCTCAAAGGTGCAGGCTCGTGCATCAACCCTCCGTTAGCAGATAGGGGATGAGGCTCCATGCCCACAGCTGAGTGTGCTGTGCCCTGCAAGACTCTCCTCTTGGCCTCAGGCAGGAGGGTCGGCTCCTGAAGCTCCAGTTTCCGAGGACGAACACGGCCTCTACCACGGCCTCGGCCAGGACCACGACCCTGACACCGAGCTTGACCACGAGCACGGGTGACAGTTGAAGAATGGAAATCTAGGGTGGATAGACCCAGGGTTAGAGGCAGGACCTCGGCGGGATCTTGGAAAGTGATGGCAGCGATGGCCCCGCGGTGGGGAGAAGTACCTTGGACTACGGAAGGACTTGGGGTTGGAGATGCCGCAAGGGTGCCAGGGACCACAGAGCAACTGGAAAGTCGGGCTTGGCGACGGCTGGAGTGCCTCAGGCGCAGCGCGGCTTTCCTGGGCACTTGGACCTTCCTCCAGGTGGTCAGCTCCTGGCTGCCCATGGTCCTGGGCTCCACCAGGTCTAAAACCACCCTGTCCTGCCCGCGTTTCCACAGCTCATAGCGCTCGGGTTGCAGGATGCGCACGAAGGCATCCATGGAAAAGGTCACCCTGGCCTCCCCGCAGCTGCACTGAG
>NW_012152507.1:7227328-7231754 GCF_000956105.1 Propithecus coquereli | reverse complement strand
GTTCCCAGGTGCCCAAGGTTCCACTGTTTAGTGTTTTCATCAAACAAGGAGCCACTGACATCAGCACCATAAATTGGTGAATCATAGATGCGATTCTTCCAATATTTTCTCTCCAAATCTTCAAAATTCCGGTGTGGTGGAGCCCGATATTTTTCACTGTTTGACAAGCAGCGATACTCTCTCAGGGTCATGGCTTTCTTCCTTTTATGGTATTGAGTAAACACCCCTGCCTGCCCAGAGGCCACCTGCTGGAGGGGAGCAGCTATTAAGATGTCATTGATGTCATCATAGGTCTGTCTGGCTTTCCACTCCTTGGGAGGAATTACCTTGGCTACGCCAGCTCGGTGTGCACCTTGGGATTCCATATAAGCAATGTATTTGTTGAAATCTGCAAATTCTTCCATGGTTGGGTAAAATGTCATGATTGTAAAACTTGGGTTCTGGGTACCAGCGTCCTCAGAAACCATGACTACAATATAATAAGTAGCAGGTCCCCAAAGGGGATCCCCTCTAGTCAGTATTTTTTGCCAAAATGAATAGAGTATCTACCGCAGGAGCAGGCACAGCAACACAAGTCCTGCCTCAGCCCGAAGCTCTGTGTGGTTCCTCAGCTGGTGGTGTCACTATCTCTGAAGTCCCTCCTGATCCTCACGTTTGGGTGCAAGAGTAAACCTAACCCCACTTTACTGGAAGGTCTCTTCAAGGAAGTTCAAACACTAAACCTAAACAAGAAAAATATAGAATATTTTAATACAAGTGCATAGCAAAAGAAATAGTCAGGTAGTGTTCAACTAATCAGAATTGGTATGGTCTGTTAATATCAGGATATAAGGTCAAATCATAAAACAGAAAAAGAGAAGCATCTAATTGAAATAAAAGGTGGAAAAAGCAAGTTTGAATGAATTGAGCAATCAACTCAAGAAACTGGATGAATTAATATGACAGAAACATTAAACAAAAGAAAAGAAAGATATAAGCAGAAACAATGGCAAAAAGAAACACAACACCCAATAAGGCTAACGATAAAAACCAAAACCTGATTCTTTGAAAAGAATTAGCATTAAGACCATAGGCATGAAGAGAAGAGAAAAAATACAAATAAATCACATTATGATAAAATAGAGGACACAACTAATAATCTAGTAAGAGTTTTGTTTTGTTTTAGTACAATGGATTCTTATCAACAACATGGTGGTAATAATTTTCTCAAAAGTACAAATATCCAAATATAGTCCAACAGAAAAACAAAGCAACCTACCTTTCACCAGAAATATCCCAATTCCAGATGAAATACTCCAGGACCCAGAGAGGTTTTCTCTTGGTAGCTAGACTGCAAATGAAGCCAGACGTCCCAAGGACCCTGGCTTTATATCTGCATAGCATTCTAATCCAATTAGTACCCACCCAGTCAGTACCCACCCACCCACAGGTCTCATTTCCTGCTTTGACATCTTAGTCTATTCATGCCCCTCCCTTTTATTTAAAACTTTTAGCCAATTTAAAAAATAAACCTAAGTGGTTGAAAATCAAGGAATGGGAAAAGGCAATCCAGATAAATATTAAAAAAAAGAAACCTAGGGTAGCAAGATTAATATCAAATGTATTTTTAGGATCATAAAGTACGTGTTTATAGTTATTGAAGTGAAAAATTCACTAAAAAAATAATACGGTGATGAACTTTATGCACCTAACCACAAAGCACTGACACATAGAAAGCCAAGACTGAGTCTAGGCTCATACCACCTGGAACGCACCAGATCTCTTCTGATCTCAGAAGAGATCAGAAGTAGGGCTGGGCCTGGTTAGTACTTGGATGGGAGAAAGCCAAGACTGAGAGTTACAAGGTAAAACTCCTGAGCCTCCAGTTCCTGAGAACAATGATCACGACCATGTCTGCCAGTGGACAACCAGGGAGGATTAACCCAGTGTGGGCGGCAGGGCCAGTCTAGGGCAGGGGCTTGGCTGAAGTACCACAGGCTGGGTCAGGCAAATGCCCAACTCACAGAGGCACGCACACTAGGTCCCTTGGCCAATGGCCACAGGCCAAGAGGAACGTGGGCCTGGTGTCTCAGGAGGTACCTCAGACCCAGAGCGTCTCTCCCAGGTGCTTGGACCTCCCTCCAGGTGGTCAGTTCCTGGCCGGCCTGCACTCTGGGCTCCAAGGGGTCCACAACCCCGCCATCGTGCTTGCGTTTCCACAGCTTTTAGCGATCAGGCTGCAGGATGTGCACGAATGTGTCCATGGAAAAGGTCACCCGGGCCTCCCCGAACTGCACTGCCAGCCCACTCTGCTGTAATCAGTCTATCCCCAGTCGCAAAATTGATGGCCTCCGTGCAGTTGAAGCCAGGGGGAGGAAATGTCACCACAGGGAAACATCAGCACGAACTCTCCAGCCTCCTGATTCGTGAAACTGAAGGGAATCCCATTATCCTTGAGGACAGTGGGCCAAATACCAGCCACCTTGTGCCTCAGGAAGGCCTCCCAGCCCTGGAAACTGCCTGGGAAAGGTTCCTTTGGCAGGACTTTGACGGAAACTGCAGATTTTGCAACACAGGTGTTGAACTGTCCCAGGATTCCTAGTTTTTATCATCAAGGGACACACTAATTTTAACTCCAGAATTTGGTCATATGTGTAACCGGGTCTTCAAATAATTTTGCTCCAAATCTTCCACCTCCACTTATGACTTGGTCTGATACCTTTAGCTTTTTCCAAAACTAGTGATGCTCCCCATCTGGCAGGACTTTTTCAAGTATTTAATAAACACAGGTTTTCTCCCACTTGCCACCTCTTGGACAAAAATGGCTACTACAAGGCCATGGACATCCTCTTTGTGTGTGTGATTAATTTCTTAGCCAACCTGCTCTGTGTGTCTTTGGTTCAATATAAGCATTATATTTGTAAAATATTTAAATATTTTTATGACGAGATAAAATGTCATGATAGTAAAACTGAGAATCAGGGTGCTCCTTTCTTCAAATGCTAAGGTTTTCAATTAATAAGCATCAAACTTCTAAGTCCCAGAATCTGGATACCGTAGAGCTGCAATTGGTGCTGATATAAAGGAAAACACTATAACACAAAACATACATACTGACTACAACATCAACAAAATGTATGTGGATATCTGTCCCTGACCACCACAAATTCCAACTTGAACTCTTTAGGAGCTACAATTTTAAAACTATCTCCCACGTGACCCAGTCACTCAGGTATTGAATGCTGGATTCAGCCATTTCTTCTCAAAGGAAATGGAATATTTCTTTACTGTTAGTTTAGTCAGCAAAATTAGTGAAGATATATATGACTCAATGAACAACTGTATTCAGTCAGCTCCAATGTAATCCCATAGTCACCTAATCAATCACCACAAAATGTTCTTTCCATTGCTAGTAAACCAGTATGCTAGCTCACTAAAGGAAATGATTTTGAGTGAAAATATTTCTTTGAAACCTGAACATGGAAATATACAAAAACCTATACATGCCCCTTTAGCCTAAAATGGTAACCTCGTCTAGACTCATGTTAAAAGCTAATAAAATAAAACAAAAATAATTAAAAGTCACCAAAATGAAAAGTAAAGATTTTAAACTCTTAAACTCCATTTCATATGTAAAAAGTATTGTAAGTACTTGCCTTAAAGTCTTTCATATGTCTTTTTATAAACAAGAATCAAGAATGGGAAGACAAATAGGCAGTTTTCCCTTAATATGAAATCCTGACTTCACAGGAATATATACAACATCCAGAAATGTGATTTCCCACTTCTCAACCTCAAAATGAAGCAGCATGGATTGATGTCCTGCTTCTATATATTTCTTCAAAAACCAAATTCAATCAGCACCATTCCTATCCAATCTCTTAATCCTCTAAACATACTCATCTCAATTCTGGATATTCATTTAGTTTCCCATAGAATGAAAATAATTTTCCTGAAAAATCTGCAAAGTTTTGCCTAAAACTTTAAACATGGCAATATACCAAAACTAGCTATCACCCAAGAGACAATATTTATGTGATATACACATATGTTTTAATCTAGAAAAAAATGCAAACTCCATCTGTCATAATTTTCAATGTAAAAGTAAAAAAGGTTTCCACAACTTAAAACCAAATGCTTTAAACTTCTAACGGAGAAAATTCTCACTTCCTAATCAATCTCAACTTTTAACAAGGGAAAAAACCCAGAATAATATGCAGCTCAATTTTCACTAATGTGACATCCTAGTTTCAAATGAGACAATGCCAAACCCCAAAAGATAGTTTTCTCTGGGGTCATCCTCAAAAGGAAAGGGAATAGAATGGGCTCAAGTCAATAATCCTACAAATCAATTAGCCCTCTCTTAATCCATTCCCCCGGCTTCTGATTTTGTGAGCGAGATATAATTAAACATAAAATTAAAAGCTGGAAAAAGGTTGAAAAGTGA
>NW_012152507.1:7189988-7226078 GCF_000956105.1 Propithecus coquereli | reverse complement strand
GTAAGGGTAAGGTCTTACTCCTTGATTCTCCACATCAGTACCTAGCAAACAGTATCTGTAACATAGTAGGTACATCATTATGCTTCTTTTTTTAGACAGAGTCTGGCTCTGTTGCCTGGGCTAGAGTGCCGTGGCATCAGCCTAGCTCACAGCAACCTCAAACTCCTGGGCTCAAGCAAACCTTCTGCCTCAGCCTCCCGAGTAGCTGGGACTAAAGGCACGCACCACCATGCCCGGCTAATTTTTTTTACATAGATTTTTAGTTGTCCAGATCATTTCTTTCTGTTTTTTAGTAGAGACGGGGTCTCACTCTTGTTCAGTCTGGTCTCGAACTCCTGACCTTGAGTGATCCACCCGCCTCGGCCTCCCAGAGTGCTAGGATTACAGGCGTGAGCCACCGTGCCCAGCCTATCTTTTTCTTTTAATGTAGTTAGATATTCTCAGCAAATATTTAAATTAAATAAGTTTTGTCTATAATTTTCTTTCTTTATGCAAATTATCAGATTGTTATCAATGTTGTGCTCAGTTTAAAACTTAGAATGTTTCTTCTTTTACAATGCCTAAATGGATTTGGAAATATCTGCTCTTTAAAATTTCACACACTTCTCCTATGAAGTTGCCTGGTGTTAGTGATTTTTGAAGAGGTAGATCTTTTTACATCTTTCTATATGTATTTCTAAAAGACAGATTTATGTCTTAGATTTTGTATCTCTTCTATAAATTAGTTTTAGTAAATTAATTTTTCCTATAAATGTATCTATTATTTGACATTTTTGTTGATTTATTAGTTATATTATTTTACAGGTTTCTAACTCATTAATTTCAGCATACAGGTATGTGCACTATTTTCTTTTGGTTTATTTTTTCCTAACTTTTTGAGTCTGAAGTTTAATCCATTTACCTTCACTCTTTTAAATTGGTTGAAACTATATGTAAGGCTGTGAATTTTCCTCAGGACTAATTTAACTGAATCTCATATATTCCCAGATGTATTTTATTATTTTTTAAATCTAAAACACCTCAACAATGCTCACTCTGTGCCAGGAATTGATCTTGGCACTTTCATATATTCACTCAGAACCTTCCCACCAACCACATGATCAGGTGTTATTATTATCCTCATTTTACAGTTGAAGAATCTGAGTCATCAGGAAGTTATGTTATTCAGCAAGGTCAAACCAGCTGGTAAGATGTAAAGCTAGGATTCAAAATGAGATTATTTGGCTCAAATCCATCATGTTAACAAATATTTATTCTATTTTCTGGGAAATTGTGTATTTTGCCTTATGTTTTGCTCTAATCTGAAGGTTGTTCAATAGAGAATCTTTAACCATTCAGAAAGATGGATCTCTATGCTGGACCGATTTTTTAAATCAATTTCTGATTTTATCAGATGGTAATATGGAATGTTTCCTTTTTTGATTTCATAATGTATACATGTTTTCTTTTCACCCTTAAATAATGTCAAATATTATGACTGATTCACTGGTATGTGATAAATGGGGACAGTCTATGTTACCAGGTACATAAGAGTCTTGAAAAAGTTCATGGAAAATACACATTATGAAAGAGTGATGCATGGGTTTCAAAATTCTTTTGTACCAAAATAAATTTGGACTAACTTTTTATACTACATCTGAACAGGATCTAGATTGAGTGAGACACTAAGAAGAAGACATCAGTTTGAAAAGAGCCCCTATCAGAGCAATGTGAATTCTGCTGTAATTGAAGTAAGAACAAACATCAAGCTTAAGGTGGACCTTGGGTGGAACAATGATGAAATCTTTGATGCTTTGCCCAAAGTTTATGGAGAGAATGTCCCAAAGAAGTCAGCAGTTTACAAATGGGTCACTTGTTTTAAAAAGGGATATTGAAGATGAAGCTCACAGCAACAAATCATCCACATCAATTTTCAAAGAAAAACTTTGTCTTGTTTGTGCCCTAATTGAGGAGGACCAACAATGAACAGCACAAACAATAGCGAACACCATAGACATCTCAACTGGTTCAGCTTACACTAAGCTGAATGAAAAATTGAAACTGAGCAAAGGTCCACTGGTTGGGTACCAAAACCATTGTGTCCAGACCACTTGCAGCCAAGAGCAGAACTGTCAATGGACATTTGAAACAAGTGGAATCAAAATCCTGAAGCATTCCTTTAAATAATTGTAACAGGAGATGAAACATGGCTTTACCAGTATGAGCCTGAAGACAAAGCACAATCAAAGGAGGGGCTACCAAGAGGTGGAAAATGGTCAAATTAAAGCAAAAGCAGACCAGTCAGGAGCAAAGGTTATGGCAGCAGTTTTTGGGATGCCCAAAACATTTTGCTTGTTGACTTTCTGGAGGGCCAAAGAACAATAATATCTGATTATTATGAGAATGTTTTCAGTAAATTATTCAAAGCTTTAGCGGGAAAACATCTGGGAAATCCCCATCATGGAGTACTTGTCCACCAAAACAGCACTCCTGCTCATTCTTCTCATCAAAAGAGGTAATGTTGGGAGACTTTTGATGGGATATTATTTGGAATCCACCTTAAGGTTCTGATTTGGCTCCTTCTGACTTCTTTTTATTTCCTAATCTTTAAAAATCGATAAATGCACTCATTTCTCTTCAGTTAATAGTGTAGAGAAGACTGCATTGACATGGCTTGATTTCTAGAAACGTCAGATTTGTAGAGATGGACTAAATGGCTGGTATCTTTGTTTAAAAGGTGTCTTGACCTCAATGGAGATTATGTTAAGAAATATTTTTTAAATTATCTTTTATTTTTTAAATTTATCTTTTAATTTCATTTTCTGGGAACATTGTGAACTGCCCTCCTACATTTGACCTTGTTGTTAATGTTGTTTTTTTTCTATATACTTATGTTTGTCCATTTTTTCTGTCTTGGACAACATGAGGTGACTGAAATTCTATTTTTGAAGCATTACTTGCATTTGTCTTCTACCTACTATAATTTAAATTTTATCAAACTTGCATGGGTTCTGGGCTGGATCTCAAACTGCTCCACCATGGGGAGCCTGTCCTGAGGAGAAAAAGACAAGGAGATGATACTTCACGAGGACTTGCTTCTCAGCCTCTCTGGTAGAATCCCCCCTGGGCCCCACAGCTCACACCCACCCCTCCCTACTCCCACCTGGAAACACAAGCCCATTGTGGAAAACCACCTGGATGATCCTCTTTTCCAAGGACTGCCTGAACCCAGTAGGGGTGCCTGAGATAGAAGTCTCTTTGAATTCTCTGGGCAGGCACTCACACTATGTGGATACGGTCAAGATTTAGGTGGCCTCTGAGAGGAGAACATCAGGAAGAAGGAAGCCAACTAGAAGCACCCGCTGCCCAGCCATGCTCACTCTTATAGAAGCCCAGGAGCCTTGGGCTGCCCCTGCTACACTAGATAAAGGCATTGAGTGACTTTCAGGCAAGTAAGTAGCTCACTGTGAGCTTGGGAAGAGTTTCCTGGCTCCACCTCAACCTCCTGGCCACCACACCCAGCAGCTTCCCATGGAGCCACATGGTTCCTGGGATGACCACCAGCAGGGAGAAGATGACCTTGAGCAGACCTCTATGCAAGCTCTACTGATGAAGAGAAGAATGAAAATGCTGTTTCAAAGCCTCAGAGACATCCATGATAAGAGAATATTGAAAGAAACTGTAGAATCCTAAAGCTGGGACATAGAATAAGACCAAAGAGATCCATAAATTCCCTGAAATGTTAACAGGTTTTGATGTGCATGTGTTTGGGAAAGGGGTAGAAGGGATGTAGCTTTCAGTAGTTTCTCAAAGTTCCCAGGAAGTGACAGAATAAGCTTTGTAATCTAGAAGTTTAATTTTAGTTTAAATTTAATTCATATCTAATTTGCTTCTGTAAACGGTGCGAGGGAGAGCTGTGTTTTTCTTTAAAAAAAAAAAAAAATGTCAGTACCAATATCACTGGGTAGTTCATTCTTCCCCGCTGTTTTGTTGTGCCGGCTTCATTGTATAAAGATTCCCACAATACAGTTGCACCTTGAACCTCACATGTTGGAACTGCATGGTCCACTTATACGTAGATATTTTCAGTAAATATCTTGGAAACATTTTTTGGAGATTTAGGACAATTTGAATAAACTCAAAGACTAAACTTGCAGCCTGAAAATATAGAAAAATTTAAGAAAAAGGTATCTTATGAATGTACAAACTGTACAGACATGCTAGTCTACTTTTAGTCTACATTTAATCTACATTTAGTCTACTACATTTTAGTCTACATTTACTACCATGAAATATACAAAAATCTATTATGAAAAGCTAAAATGTATCAAAAATTTTGCACACAAACACAGACTATCAGTGGTGCCATTCACGGTGAAGAGAAATGTAAACGAACTTAAAGATGCAGTATTAAATATTCACTGCATGAAATTAACTGTACTACATACCGTATTATTGTAATAATTTGTAGCCACTTCCTCTTGCTGTTGTGCTGAACACAAGTGTTGAAAGTATCTTCTTAAAACATCCTATGACTCTAATCTTCTGCACATGAACAGATGTCTCTGCAGTAAACTGCATATCTCAGTAAAAAGTGATCCCTGTAGGTTCAGGAGTAGTTTTCATCATGTTTAGTGCAATACCACGAAGCCTGAATAACATTATGGGACCCATGCAAAGTGCCACTAGTGATGCTGGAAGTGTTCCCAAGAAACAGAGAAAAGTGATGACATTACAAGAAAAAGAAGAATTGCTTGACATGTACCATAGATTGAGGCCTGCGGCTGGGGTTGCTGGCCATTTCAGACAGATTTATCCGTAAACTGATGACATTCACTTACAGTATCGATAAATACAATAAAGTACTGTAAATGTATTTTCTCTGCCTAAGGATTTTCTTAATACTATTTTCTTTCTGTAGTTTACTTTGTTGTAAGAATAAAGTATATAAAACATTTGACACACAAAATATCTCTTAATTGACTGTTTATGTTATCAGTAAGGCTTCTGGTCAACTGTGAACTATTAGTGTTTTAAGTTTTGGGGGAGTCAAAAGTTATACCTGGATTTTCAACTCCGCCATGGTTCAACACCCCTAACCTCCTCCTTGTTCAAGGATCAACTGTACAGGTGTCTATGTCTAGCCTCTCTGTTCTGTATTTAGATTATTATTCATTGCAGCTCACATATCACAGTTTGTTAAGGGAGAAGTCATTCCTCTTTGTCTTTTTTTTTAAGGAATCATCTTGGAGATTCTCGTTTAACTACCTGACTCTTCTGCCTGCTAGCTCTATCACCTGGAGCAATTACTTAATGTCTCCATGGCTCACTTTTCTCACCTGAAAAATAGAGATAGTGAGATTTTTCTTGAAGTTTATTGTGAGGATTAAATGAGTTACTCTACACAGAGTAAATTGAACAGTGTTTGGCATTTGATAGTCACCACATATGTTAGCTATTTCTAAAAATATTTTTACTATTAGAGAATAAGAAGGATTTCTCTTCATCAAAAGATACAAAAAAGAAGGGAAAAAACAAATCAAAGAGTGTGAATATATATTGTATTACTCATATCCAATAAAGAGCTAACATCCAGTCTACATAAAGAACTAAGAGAAAGACAATAAACCCAGCACTGAAATAGACTAAATACATAAAAAACACTTCATGAATGAGAATATCCAAATGGTCAATAAAGGCATGAAAAGATTGCTCACTCTCCTTAGTAAGCAGGGAAATGGAAACCTGAATGAGATAACACTACACCCTTACCTGATTGGTTGAAACTAAAAAGGCTCATAGTCACCTGAGGTTTGCAAAAGTGAACAACCTATACACAGTTAGTGAGTGTGTAGATTTGTAACAACAACAAAACCAAAAAGCTGTTGAAAACAATTTTCATGGTGGTTTGAAGTCTCATATAGTAGTGCCTTGGTATC
The DNA here is from genome assembly GCF_000956105.1 of Propithecus coquereli. NCBI lineage: Eukaryota > Metazoa > Chordata > Mammalia > Primates > Indriidae > Propithecus > Propithecus coquereli. Next base: position 7,220,160 of record NW_012152507.1, on the reverse strand, counting down.
CTCAGGGGAGGGCGATTGGTTCCAGGACCACCAATGATTACAAGGATGCTCAAGTCCCTTATATAAAGTGATACAGTATTTGCATATAAGTTACACATTATACTCCATATACTTTAAATCACCTCTAGATTACTTAAAACACCTAAACAGTGTAAATGCTATATAAATACTTATTTACTACATTGTTTTTATTGTGCTTTTTATTGCTATATCGTATGTTTTCTTTTTTTTTATTGTTTCTTTTTCTCTGAATATTTTCAACCCATCAGTGCTTGAATCCTCTCATGTTGAACCTACCGGATAGGGAGGACTGAGGGGGTCATTGACAACCAAGAGATCCATTCCTGGGTATGAGTACACACAAGGTCCAGTGTACATGTGCATGTTCAGAGCAACATTGTTCGTAAGAGGCCAACAGTAGAAACAACCCAAATGAACATCAACAACAAAATCATTTATACCATTGAGTACATTCCAGCAAAGAAAGCGAGCAAAGTACAGCTATACAGAACAACATAACTGAGGAAAATAACTCACAAAAATGTATTAAAAAACATAAAGCACAGTTAAGTAATCTAGAGATGATTTAAAGTCTATAAGACTATTTTCAAAATGGAAAACATTCTAGTAATTTAATTAATTTAAAATTCTCTAGCAGGAGAGTTTTGTCTCATTTCCCCATTTTGCTAATTAATCAGTCATTTATACCAGTATGAACAAATAGATATTTATTTTATACCTTGGTTTATAATGCAATATCATTTTATTTGTTTTCTTGTGAAACTTGTTTAAGATTTGGCTACTGGGAAGTGTTTTCTTGGTTTCTGCACCCCTCTGGCATAAGCTCATCAATGACTTTGTTTGTTAAAATTTCCCACATCCTTATTTTCCAGCATTACAAAATGCTCCAGGCTCATTCTGTATGTTTCTTGCCAGTGTTAGAAACTTACTTTCTTCATCAATATTGCTAGTTCTTTATTTTTTCTAAAATATCAGATTTCAGTTTTATTAATCATCTTTATTTTTGTATCTATTTTCCCTTTCATTTATTTCTCATTCTATCATTATTTTTATGTTTCCTTTTCTTTTGCATAACTGTTTTGATTTTTGCTTGTTACTACTAACTACTTGAGTTCAACATAAAGATTAATATATTTGTAGAAAGTGGGCATTAATTTTCATGTAAATATGGTTGCATTTTGGTTTTTATGGTTCACTTTCAGTTTGAATTCATTGTGGTAAAGATTCTTCTCAGTATCTTGATTCCAAGGAATTTTAATTGATATTTATTCTGGAGTTCTGATTTTTGCAAACATTACCTATGTATTGAAAAGCATTTACCATTTGATTTTTGATTGGTGCAGATTATATGATCAAAGTTTTTAAGGTGGTTGTGCAAATTATTCTAATAGTATTGATTTTCTTTTGCGCTCTATAAAAAGACCTCCCATTTGGATTGCAGATTTTTCAGCATTACCATACACCTCTCAGTCTTGATTTTATATGTGTCAGTGCTATGTGGTTACGTGCATGAAGTTCATGGCTGTAATATATCCCTGGTAAATTTTTCTTTTCAATGAGTATAAAATGCCCCTCTTTCATCCTATCGATACATCTGATATTAATATTGCTGCCCTAGAGATTTTTGTTTAATATTTGCCTAGATTGCTTTTTCCCATTCCTTGATTTTCAAGACCTTAATTTTTTTTTAAGATTAGTTTAAAAAGTAAATAAAAGGGAGGGCATGGATACAGTGAGAGGTCAAACCGGGAACCAATCCTATGATTATATTAGCTGATTAGATTAGGATGGTGCCCCTCCCCCCCCCAGGTATAGAGCCAGGATTAGAAGGGCGCGGTGGCTCACGCCTGTAATCCTAGCACTCTGGGAGGCTGAGGCGGGAGGATCCCTGCAGTCAGGAGTTTGAGACCAGCCTGAGCAAGAGCGAGACCCCGGTTTCTACTAAAAATAGAAAAGATTAGCCTGGCGTGGTGGCTTGCACCTGTAGTCCCAGCTACTCGGGAGGCTGAGGCAGGAGGATCGCTTGAGCCCAGGAGTTTGAGGTTGCTGTGAGCTAGGCTGACGCCACCGCACTCTAGCCCAGGTGACTGAACAAGATTCTGTCTCAAAAAAAAAAAAAAAAAAAAAAAAGCCAGGATCCTTGGGACCTGGGGCTGCATCTGGAGTCCCGCTACCCAGAGCAAACCGCTTTGAGTCCTGGAGTACTTTCACCTGCAGTTGGGGGCTTTTGCGTGTGGCTCAGGTGCGCTGGGCTACCGGACTGGTCCGCGCCTCCCCTGCGGGCCTTTCCTAGCGTCCCACGTGGCCCCCACCTGGCGGAGAACAGGAGTCGCGGCCCGGGCGCCCACGTCCGGACGTGAACGGCATGACCTCCCTTGAAGTGCACAACCTGCCCCACCGCACCTCGCCCGACACGCTGTGGCGCATCTTCCAGAAGGACGGGCGTGTCGGCGACCTGTACATCCCGCGGGACCCCTACTCCAAGGAGGCGCTCGGCTTCGCCTTCGTCCGCTTCTCAAGTACAGAAAGCGCGACGACGCCCAGGACGCCCTGGACGGGGCCCTCCTGGACGGCCGCGAGCTGCGCCATGGGGGCGCTACGGCCACCCGCGGGACTCCCATCTCAGTCTCCGTTGCCCCGCAGGTCCGGCGTTGCCCGCTACAGACCCCGCGGCCGCCACCGCAGGCGGGGAGCGGTGGGCGATCCCCGAGTCTGAGCAGGTTCCAGCCAGCGGCCGGGCGCGCTGCCGCCGCTGGGTGCCACAGTCCCTCTCCACCGCCCTCAAACCCAGATGGGCGCCAAGGTCCAAGTCCACGTCGGTGTCCAGATCCCGCTCGCGGTCCAGGTCCCTGTCCAGGAGTCCTGCCCCTGAGTCTGAGAGGGAATCCACGTCCAGGTCGCAATCCGGGGTCCCCCCAAGTCTCCTGAACAGGAAGGAGCCTTGTCCTCTTAAGAAAATGACATAGGGGTCAGGAACGGAAAGGACGACTTGGGGGAAAGGACCACGTACTCGGTCCAACCAAGAGGGCCCTTGGAACAAGCGACTGGCTATTGAAAAAGTTATCTGGGAACATCTGCCTACCTTTTTACTTGTAGCCTTTGCCTCAGGTGGCAAACTTCATTTCCCCTGCCATTTCTAATTTCTTGTAATTTAGTCAGGTGAGCTATTTTATATTTCATTATTAGATTTGGATATTTGAGGTAACATTTCAATTTTGTATGTATAGTGCTGACTTTTTTGTTGTTCAAAATTTAAGATTGGTAACCTGACTTGTGGACTCCTAACTTTTAAGGTAATGTGGGCATTACACACAGCCTACAGCTGTCAAGAGATGGACTCAACATCACCTTCATTCCTTCAAAGTCAAAACTTACCAAAGTGGGTGTACATTTGTCTGCAGATGTTGTTTACCTTGAGATCTAAACTGTAATCTGAACCGAAACTTGTGTAAAGACTTTTCAGGTGAAAAAGACTGGATTTATTTAAATCCAGCTTGCTCATCAAACACAACTCTAACCTCTTCTCTTGTGTATTTTTCTGCACTAGGCGCAGCTGTGTAGCAGGTGAGTAACGCTGGGCAGCTGTTAAGGCGGCATGTTGCAGTGCAGAGGGCTTGGCTGTTTCCTGGTTTCTCCTGATTGCTCCTGTGCAAAGGAGCTACCTGTGCACAGCACTACCTATGTCCTTTCTTATCCAATTATTTTCAAATATTTTGTTTTTTTCGTTCATTTGTTTATGTTTAGCGTTTAAACCTCCTTGAGCAGACCTCCTGCTAGAGTGGATTTAGGAAGTATCTCGCACCAAAGCTTGAGAATAAGGAGAGGCCACAGAGACTGTGACGTTCCCAAATGAGGAAGCTCGTGGAGCTTCAGGCTAAGCCAGGTCTTGCGCTGGGGTGCCTGACCCTCTGGGAGATATTCTGTTTCCTTTGGGCAAGAAATATTGACTAGAGTCGAGTCCCTGGCGAGTCAGCAAGCTGAGAAAGAGATCTCATTTGTTCAAATGTTCAAGTCTGAGTTAGTGCCTCACAGATAACCCAAAACATTTTTAAAAATAGATTACCCCCAACATTCTCAAGTACCTAGAACATACCTAAGACTCCGGACTCTGTTGTTCATTATATTGTAGCCATGAAGTCTGAGCACTCTGGTACTCAGAACGAAAGTTGTGCAGTCATAACATTTTGCCCAACCACAGAAGAATTTACACATTTCAACAAATATATTTATCATTTATGTGGAATCCCAAGGTGCACCCCTAGCTGGCCTAGCCCAAGTAATTCCACCCCAGGAAAGGAAAGCCAGACACAGTGATGATGACATCGTCATCTCAATAGCCACTCTCCTCCAGCAGGTGGCCTCTGGGTGGGCAGGTGTGTTTAATCAATACCATAAAAAGAACAAAGCCATGACCTGGGTGAGTATCACAACATGTCAAACAGTGAAAAATATTGAACCCCACCACAGCTGAATTTTGAAGATCTAGAGCAAACTGTTTGAAGAACTACTTCTATGTTTCACCAATTTACGGTACTGACATCAGTGGCTCCTTCTTGCCAACAGCAAGTCTCAGGTCCACACAGACGTTATGTAACCCACTGTCCTGAGACCCATCTTACTTCAGCAGCCCCGATAGGAGGCAGGCAGAACTTCTCCCACACGGTGCCCCACCATGGGCATTTCCACACACATCCAGGACCTCACTCCTGTGAACTAAAAATCTTAAGCCCCCTGCCCCCCAACAGCTAACTGAATGGACCCCCTCTTGGCCAAGGGGATACCCTAAAACTGAGTTGCTGGCCATGAGAAGGGAGGTCAGATAGGCCTCATCACCCCCACCTCCCTTCTTGGAGATATCCTTTGTAACTTATTAACAGGCCTAAGGCTATGCAATTTACATTAAAAACTACCTCAGTCTGAGTATGAGGCCAGTAGCTTGTCTCTGATTAACAGACTTCCTTAACTTAAAACATTCCAAGCCTTTAGACAAAGCTTCATTTCTTTAACCAATTACAAATCAAAGAGTCTTTAAACCCACCTATAACCTATAAGTACCCGCTTTGAGATGTTCCACCCTTTCAGGCTGAACCAGCGTATGCTTTCCCTGTATTGATTTATGACCTTATATGTAATTCCTGTCTCCCTGAAATGCATAAAACCAAACTGTAACCCAACCACAGCAAGTCCACTTATTCAAGGATTCTTGGGCATGTCTCTGGGCCATGGTCCTCAAATTTGGCTCAGAATAAACCTCTTTGAATTATTCTAAGAGCTTGGCTTCTTTTGTGTTGACACTCCATAATTCTGGTTGGGCGGTTAAGGCAAGAAGTCCCTTGCCAGCACTCAATGTGGAATAGCCTGAGCCTTTCTTGTAGTGTAGATCCCCAGACCATTCTAGACCCATGCGGGCTTCCCCAGGCTCCTTTCTTCTCTGCTCTGCACCCCCGGGACTTGAACCCTCCTCCTGACCTCTTCCTAGCCTCTCCAATACTACTCTTCCATCTCCATCCTGGCTGGAGCTGGAGGTAAAATCTCCCACCTCCCTACTTTCTTGTTAGTCCAAAGAGAGAACAAAGGAGTCACTCCTTATTGTTGCAGGGAAGCAGAAGTCAACACACACACACACACACACACACACACACACACACACACAATTTTGGTACCTTACAAAGCTCTTGTCTTGGTGTCATTGATCTAATTTCTGACTCCCTTCCCTGACAGGTAATTTTGTCCCCTCCAAAACTAATGTTCAAATGGAATCCTCAAGGTGGCAGTATTGAGAGGTGGGGGCCTTTAAGAGGTGATTGTGTCCAGAGGGCTCTGCCTTCATGAATGGATTAATCCATTCATGGATTAATGGATTGGGGGGTTATCATGGGAGTTGGGCTGAGCCCCCTGATTTACAGATGGCAGGACTGTATGAAAAGAGGAAGAGAGACCTGAGCTAACACACCCAGCCCCTCCCCATGTGTCGCCCCGTGCTGCCCCAGGACTCTGCGGCATCCCAACCAGCAAAAGGCCCTCACAGGATGCAGCCCCTTCACATGGGACTCAGACTTTATAACTGTAAGAAATAAACTCCTTTCCTTTATAAATTAGCCAATCTCGGGTATTCTGTTATAAGCAACAGAAAACAGACTAACACAATCCTCTCTGGACTTGCTCCTCTACTTTTACTCTCCTAAGGCTCGCCTAAACTCTCCCTCATCCTGACCCAGACTTTTCCAAAGGCCATGCAGAACCCACACTCCCAGGTGGTCTCCAAAGAGACAAATCAAGATAAAATGATAATTACTGTTAATTAAGCCTTTAATACGTGGTAGGCACTGTTAAAAGATGATTTGCATGGATTATCGAATATATTCCTTACAGCAATCTATGAAGTGGGCATATTATTTCTATTTTACAGATGAGGAATCTAAGGCTCAGAGAGAAAAAGTCAATTTACTCAACTCCCCATAACTTCTAGTGAGTGACAGAGGTAGGCTTTAAACCTAGGCCTGCTTGATTCCAAACCTGCCTTTTTTATAAAAACAATGCCTGCTCCTAGAGACCACTGGACAGTTGACACCTGGATGAAACTATTGATCAGGTAATGCTTGTTTCTTTACCCTAACACATAACAACAATGAAACCTAGAAAGGATCACAAAACTCATTAACAATCTAACATGGAGTTTATTTATTATGGCTCTGAGCTAGTATCAAGTCAGCTGGGATCTTTACCAACACACCATCACACCGGACACTGGGTTATCTTGTGGATAATATCATTCCGATGGGACCAAGAGAATAGAAAGTAGCAAATTCTAGGTCACGTGGTAACATACATACATATACCAAGAGTTGAAAGAGAAATGTGATTGGAATATAGGTTCTTGCTAAATCGATGAAGTTCTTTTAATCCTGGTGTCTGGACTACATTGGGATATCTCCTTCAAAGTGAAGGATAAATTGGTGAACACTTCAATGCTTCAAATACTAGGAAAGAGTCGCAGAATTTCCTGGGCCTCATTGGAATTTGGAGGCAGCACATATCATTTACCAGGTAAAAAGGCTGCCTGTTCTGGGTTGGACCCAGCGCAAGAAAATGACTTTCTGCCAAGTGAAGACTGTAGTAAAAGCTGCTTTGCCACATGTCCCTTAAAACCCAGCTGATCCAGTTGTGTTTAAACATCTGTGACAGACTGGGTTACTCTTGACTGCCCACTGAAATCACCTGATTCCATCCCATCTGGGAAGTTTTTAAAAAATAGTACTGATGTCTGGTCATACTTCCAGAAACACTGATTTCATTGGTTGAGAACCACCAACATATAGAGATCAGTGTTTCTCAAAGTTTGCTGTAGATTAGAGTCACCTGGAGAGCTTGTTAAAACAGATTTCTGGGTCCTATCCTACAGTGTCTAATTGACTAGGTCTGGGAGGGGCAGCCCTAGAACTGGCTTTTCTTAACAAGTTCCCAGGTAACACTGATTCTTCTGTGGCAGAGAAGGGAACAAGAGCTGGAGAACCCCCGTGGAGACGTCAAGCTCCTATAGGAGAATCCCAGTGGAGTCTTCTACATCCTTGCTACTCCAAGAATGGTTCATAACCAGCAGCATTGGCAACACCTGATATTTTATTGAACATGCAGGATCCCAGGCCCCAGACCAATCATACTGAATCAGAATCTGCCTTTTAGCATGATCCCCATATGGTTCAAATGTACATTTAATTTTGAGAACCACTGTTCTGGGATTTTGAAGCCCATCCATTCTGTACTCAGCCCTCATAGTGATCATTATGAAACATAAAATGGTGTGGCTGGTTAGCTCAGTTGGTTAGATGGTAGTTGTAATGTCATTCTTCTACGTGGGTCTATGTCCTCCATGTGCTAAGCGATGGTGGTCTTCTACATGCCAGAGTACAGGGAAGATGTGTTGACACTCAATGACAACTCTGAATTTCTTCCACTGTTCAAAAATTGTTCCCAGGTTTCAACATTTTTAACATATAAGGAGCCCCTGATTTTAACACCGTATTTTGGTCGCATGTATAAGATAGTCTACTAACATTTTTGCCCAAAATCTTTAACCTTCAGCTGTGCCTGGGTCTAATACTTCTTCCTGCCAATATTGGTGATGCTCCCTCATCTCCAGGGCCTTTTCCCCACCAGGTATTTAATAAATGCACCTCCCCTCCTTTGGCCACCTCTTGGAAAGGAGAGGCTATTACCATGGCATGGACATCCTGATTTGCTATTGCTTAGGCCTGCCCTGTGTGTCTGTGTCTTTGGATTCCATGTAGATTTTTATTTGTAAATTATTTAAATTTTTTTCATGACCAGAAGAAACGTCATTATTGTAAAACTGAGATTCTGGATGCCACGTTCCACAGATGCTATGGTTCTGAATTAATAAGCACCAAACTCCTGAGTCCCAGGGTCAGTTCTGGATATAGCTGAAGTTGCTGGAGACATATGTGAAATTGCTACCATCCAAAACATAACTACTAACTACTGTAACAACAAAAGGGGGGATGCAACAAAAGGGGTGGTCTGTCACAGACCACCACTAATTCTAACTTGAACTGTTTAAGCAACTCCCCTCTGGCTAGTTCATTCAGGTGTTGAATGCCGGATTCAGCCAGTTCTGCTCAAAACACATGGGATTGTGAAAATCAATAATTCGGTCAAAAATATTAGTGAAGCTAGACGTGATTGGAAGAATCATTTTATTCAATTGACCCTGATGTAATCCCATTGTCACCAGATAATGGACTCCAAATTGTTATTTTCCCATTGCTAGTAAACCTGAGTTTGTTTACATCTTACTAAGGGAAACAATTTTGAGTGGAAATATTTCTTTGAAGCCTGAACATTAAAATATTTTTTTAAAAAACCGTACATACTTCTATACTCTGAAATGTTAATCTCCTCTTGCCTTATATTAAAATCTAATAAAATAAAATTTAAAAACATGAAAAGGAAAGACTTTAAAATTTTAAACTCCATCACAAATGTAAAATGTTATCACCTTAATTTCTTTTACATATTTTTATAAACAAATAATAAAGTTTGTTTATAAATAGAAAATTTTCCATTAAGATGAAATCCTGATTCCACATGAATGTATTCCAAGAGCCAGAAAGAAGTTTTCCCTTTTGGACTCAACCTCAAAATGAAGCAGCATGGATTCATGGTCTGGGTCTGTATGTTCCACCAAAAATTGAATTCAATCAGCACCATTCCTTAGCAATTTACAAATGTAACTCATGGAACTGTCCAACCAACCACATGCGGTAGGTGCTATCGCCATGTTAAGCTGAGAAACTGAGACAGCATGAAATTAAATAGTTTTTCAAGGTCACACATGGGGTAATAGATAAAGGTAGGATTCAAAATCAGGTTGCATGGTTGCAGAGTTCATCATGTAAACAATTGTTTCCATTTACTAGGAATTTGGTTACTTTGGCTTATGTTTCCCTCTAAGCTAAAGGTCCTTCAATAGAGAATTTTTACCTTGCCAGGAAGAAGGAACTCTACGTTCTCCAACTTTTAAGATTAATTTTTAGTCTTATTGTATGCTAATTAAGAATATTTGATTTTATTCTTTGCTTTTATAATTCATTGATATTTCCTTTTCACTCCAAAATGTTACTAATTTTGGGAATGACCCATTGGCACTTGAAAAAAAGGAGTTATCTCTATTACCAGGTACATAAATTCTACCTTACTGTTAATGCAGTTTAAGTATTCTGTATCATTATGCATGTCTATTTTTTCTGTCTTGGACCAGGACAGCTGACTTTAGTTGCCCTATTTTTAATGTGTTGCTTTAACTTATCTTGAATCTATTATATTTTATACCTAAATAACTTGCACGAACATTCATGACTGCTGTATTTTCATTAGGTAACTCAGTCTGTAGCATTATAAAGAGCTCTTCCATGTACATTTGGTCCCAATTCTAGTTTGTCTGATATTAACATCCATGACTTTTGTTTTCTGATTGTTTGCGTTTTCCTTGGCATAGTTTTGCCCATTCTTTTATCTTTATCCTATAGAATCACTTTACGTGAAATACAAGTATTTTGTATAATTATGATTAAAACTATGTATTTTTTTGAATATTTTTTAATGATTTTATTTTTCTTTTCAGATACACACTAGGAATAATAAATTTGATAAACATTAATAAAGTTACAAAACATTTCTGAGGCCAGACTGAAGGCTGACAGACTCAATTAGTCAAAAAGTTGAGTTTGTGCTTGAGCAGAGGTTGGTGGTGGCCTGGAAGGTAGAGCAAGTCACAGTTTCAGAGCAGTGAGGAGCCCTGGGCCTCACTGGGACTGTAGTCATGTCCAGGGTAAGCCAGGGTCAGTGATTCAGAGGCCCAGAGAATACTCAAGGATCAATTAAGGGACTCAGATTCTCAGCATCATTACGTGTTGGCTCAAACCACTGTGGGGGCTAGAGGCTTACCTCCACAGGGGAGTTATCATGGGGAGGGCATCAGAAACAAGCCCTGTCCATGGGTTCTAGTCATGGTAGGCTCTAGAGGCACATTAATGGTCAAGAGTGTGCTGAGAGGCCAAGAGCTACTACTGCATCCTGTGGCAACCTATGGGGTAGGGAGGTCCACTTCAGTTGCCAGTTGTAGCCCTGGATGTCACAGCAGAAAAAAATATCTGGAAGCCTTGGAATGTGTCAGTTCTTTGAGATAAAAGGGTCTCCAACAGGGACAGGTGCAGGCCAGAATTCTCCCTTGGCTGGACCTTCTGTGATTCCTGGGGTTGAGGGTCAGAGGCACCACCATCTTTGGCAACATCTAATAGCCATGAGTTCAGAGGATTCAGATCATTCATTGGTGGCAAATATCTCCAAATTCAGAGGTGCAGCTCAATCTAGGTTTAGTCCCAGGAGATTATGGCAACCTTAGCTGGGGCAGGATTCTACAATCATAGAAGTGGTCCATTGCTGCAACCTCAGCCAAGTCCACAGGGGTTGGGCAGTCCTGAGCAGCATCCCTGGAGAACTATTTCAAAGACACAATGGCATTGAGAGGAGTCAGGGGGACAATGTCAGGGAGATCCAGGTCAATGCTGTCCAGGGATAGCAGGCAGGGGCCAGGGTGCATCTGATTATTGGGATCCAGTGGGGGCCCCAAGGGTTGGAGATCGGGGGCACAGCAGCAGCCAGATGCCATGGCAGGATACAGGAGTCCAGGGCTCAAAGGTGCAGGCTCGTGCATCAACCCTCCATTAGCAGATAGGGGATGAGGCTCCGTGCCCACAACTGAGTGTGCTGTGCCCTGCAAGACTCTCCTCTTGGCGTCAGGCAGGAGGGTCGGCTCCTGAAGCCCCAGTTCCCGAGGACGATGACCAGGACCACTACCACGACCACGACCACAACCACCACCACGGTGACCACGACCACGACCACGACTATGACCACGTGTGCCAGGTGAGGAAAGGAGATCTAGGGTGGTTGGAACCAGGGTCAGCGGCAGGACCGGGGCGGGATCTTGGAAGCTGTGGGCAGCAGTGGCCCCGAGATGGGGAGCAGCCCCTTGGACCACTAAAAGACGTGAGGTCGGAGAGCTTAGAAGGGCACCCGGGACCACAGGCCAACTGGAAGGTCGGGCTCGGCGACTGTAGGAGCCCCTTAGGCCCACCCTGGCTCTCTGACCCCTGGGGGCCACAGACTGAGGGAAGTCTGGGGGCCGGCAGGGTGGGAGGAGCCTCAGGCCCAGCGCGGCTCTCCTGAGCACTTGGATCTCGCTCTGGCTCAGCTCCTGGCTGGCTGGCGCCCTGGACTCCCTGTGGTCCACAACCATTCGATCTTCCCCGCGTTTCCACAGCTCATAGCGCTCGGGTTGCAGGATGCGCACGAAGGCATCCATGGAATAGGTCACCCTGGCCTCCCCGCAGCTGCACTGAGATGCGACTTTGCCAGAATCGATCCATCGCAGGGTCGCGAAATTGATGGCTTCCGCGCAGTTGAAGCCATGGTTGAAGCCAGAATGGTAGCCATAGGGAAAGGTCACCATGAACTCTCCAGCCTCCTGAGTCATGCGACTGAAGGGAATCCCATTGTCCTTGAGGACAGTGGGCGAGATGAGGGCCACCTTGTGCCTCAGGAAGGCCTCACAGCCCCGGGAACTGCCCGGGAAAAGCTCCTGAGCCAGACGTTCCAAGCGCTGGCTGTGTTCTGGGGGCACCGCGTACCAAGTTTTGGGCTCCCCGAAGTGCAGGTAGTTGATGCTGTAAAGGTCCATGTCCTCCGTGTGCCAAGCAAAGGTGGTCTTCCACATCCCAAAGTACAGGTAGGGAGTGTTGATGCCTTCGATGACAACTCCACATTCCTGCTCCAATAGGTCCAGAATCGTTCCCAGGTGCCCAAGGTTCCACTGTTTAGTGTTTTCATCAAACAAGGAGCCACTGACATCAGCACCATAAATTGGTGAATCATAGATGCGATTCTTCCAATATTTTCTCTCCAAATCTTCAAAATTCCGGTGTGGTGGAGCCCGATATTTTTCACTGTTTGACAAGCAGCGATACTCTCTCAGGGTCATGGCTTTCTTCCTTTTATGGTATTGAGTAAACACCCCTGCCTGCCCAGAGGCCACCTGCTGGAGGGGAGCAGCTATTAAGATGTCATTGATGTCATCATAGGTCTGTCTGGCTTTCCACTCCTTGGGAGGAATTACCTTGGCTACGCCAGCTCGGTGTGCACCTTGGGATTCCATATAAGCAATGTATTTGTTGAAATCTGTAAATTCTTCCATGGTTGGGTAAAATGTCATGATTGTAAAACTTGGGTTCTGGGTACCAGCGTCCTCAGACCCCATGGTTACAATATAATAAGTAGCAGGTCCCCAAAGGGGATCCCCTCTAGTCAGTATTTTTTGCCAAAACGAATAAAGTATCTACCGCAGGAGCAGGCACAGCAACACAAGTCCTGCCTCAGCCCGAAGCTCTGTGTGGTTCCTCAGCTGGTGGTGTCACTATCTCTGAAGCCCCTCCTGATCCTCACGTTTGGGTGCAAGAGTAAACCTAACCCCACTCTACTGGAAGGTCTCTTCAAGGAAGTTCAAACACTAAACCTAAACAAGAAAAATATAGAATATTTTAATACAAGTGCATAGCAAAAGAAATAGTCAGGTAGTGTTCAACTAATCAGAATTGGTATGGTCTGTTAATATCAGGATATAAGGTCAAATCATAAAACAAAAAGAGAAGCATCTAATTGAAATAAAAGGTGGAAAAAGCAAGGTTTGAATGAATTCAGCAATCGACTCAAGAAACTGAGTGAATTAACATGAAAGAAAATAAAGATGTAAGCAGAAAGAATGGCAAAAGGAAACAGAGCACCGAATAGGGCTAATGACAAAAACAAAAAACTGATTCTTTGAAAAGGGTTAGAATTAAGACCATAGGCACGAAGAGAAGAGGGAAAATACAAATAATCCACATCATGACAAAATGGAGGACACAGCTAATAATCTAGTAGAGTTTTTGTTTTTTAGTACAATGGATTCTTATCAACAATGTGGTGGTTAAAAATTTCTCAAAAGACAAATATCCAAATATGGTCCAACATAGAAATAAAGCAACCAACCTTTCACCAGCAATATCTCAATTCCAGAGGAAAATACTCCCTGACCCAGAGAGGTTTTCTCTTGGTAGCTAGACCGCAAATGAAGCCAGAGGTCCCAACCACCCTGGCTTTATAGCTGGGCAGCATCCTAATCCGATTAGTACCCAGCCAATGTAATCACAGGTCTCATTTCCTGCTTTGACATCTCACTGTATCTATGCCCTTCCCTTTTATTTAAAAATTTTAACCAACCTTAAAAAAAGCCTAAGTGGTTGAAAATCAAGGAATAGGAAAACATAATCCGGATAAATATTAATCAAAGGAACCTAGGGTAGCAATATTAATATAAAATGTATTTTTAGGGTTAAAAAGGACATGTTTATAGTTATTGAAATGAAAAATTCACTAGAAAAATACTACAGTGATGAACTTTACGCACCTAACCGCATAGCACTGACACATAGAAAAGCCAAGATTGAGAGTTACAAGGTAAAATTCCTGAGTTCTCACTTCCCAAGAACAATGATCACTACCATGTTGGCCAGTTGAGGGGTGCAGAACCAGGGACTATTGACCTAGGGTGGGTGGCGGGACCCGACTGGGGCAGAAACTTGGCTGCAGCACTGCAGGCTGCTTGGGTCACGCAAAAGCCCAACTCACAGGGGCGAACCCAGTAGATCCCTCGGCCCATGGCCACAGGCCGAGAGGGATGTGGGCCTGGCGTCTCAGGAGGTGCCTCAGACCCAGAGCTTCTCTTCCAGGCACTTGGACCTCCCTCCAGGTGGTCAGCTCCTGGCCAACCTGCACTCTGGATTCTGAGGGGTCCACAACCCCACCGTCATTCTTGCATTTTCACAGCACTTAGTGCTCAGACTGCAGGATGTGCACGAATGTATCCATGGAAAAGGTCACCCTGGCCTCCCCCCAGCTGCATCGCCAGCCCACTGTGCTGTAATCAATCTATCCCCAGGTAGCAAAATTGATGGCCTCCTCGCAGTTGAAGCCAGGGTTGAGGCCAGCAGGGAATGTCACCATAAGGAAAGGTCAGCTTCAGCCTCCTGATTCATAAAACTTAAGGGAATCCCATTGTCCTTGAGGACAGTGAGCCAGGTGAGAGCCACATGGGCCTCCGGAAGGCCTCCCAGCCCCAGGAAGTGTCTGGGAAAAGTTCCCAGGGCAGGACTTTGATGGCACTTGCACATTCCCTGAGACAGGTGTTGACTGGTATCTCCCAGCTGGCCCATTCATTCAGGTATTGAATCCTGGATTCAGCCATTTCTTCTCAAAGGAAATGGGATGTTTCTTTATTGTTAGTTTAGTCAGAAAAATTAGTGAAGATATATATGACTCAAAGAACAACTTTATTCAGTCAGCTCCAATGTAATCCCATAGTCACCTAATCAATCACTGACCACAAAATGTTCTTTCCATTGCTAGTAAACCAGTATGCTAGCTCACTAAAGGAAATGATTTTGAGTGAAAATATTTCTGTGAAACCTGAACATGGAAATATACAAAGACGTACACATGCCCCTTTAGCCTCCAGAGGTAACCTCATCTTGCCTCATGTTAAAAATCTAATAAAATAAAACAAAAATAATTAAAAATCATCAAAATGAAAAGTAAAGATTTTAAACTCTTAAACTCCATTTCATATGTAAAAAGTACTATAAGTACTTGCCTTAAATTCTTTCATATGTCTTTTTAAAAACAAGAATCAAGGGTGGGAAGACAAATAGGGAGTTTTCCTTTAATATGACTTCCTGACTTCACAAGAACATATACAACATCCAGAAATGTGATTTTCCCCTTTTCAACCTCAAAAGAAAGCATCAAGGACTGATGGCCTGCTCCTACATATTCCTTCAAAAACCAAATTCAGTCAGCACTATCCCTATCGAATCTCTTAATCCTCTAAACTCACTCAACTCAATTCTGGAAAATTCTCCAGTTTCCCATAGAATGAAAATAATTTTCCTGAAAAATCTGCAAAGTTTTGCCTAAAAATTTAAACATGGCAATATACCAAAACTAGCTACCCAAGAGACCATATTTATGTGATATATACATATGTTTTAATCTAGAAAAAATGCAAACTCCATCATAATTTCCAATGTAAAAGTGAAAAATGTCTCCACAACTTAAAACCAAATGCTTTAAACTTTTAACAGAGAAAATTCTCACTTCCTAATCAATCTCAACTTTTAACAAGAAAAAAAATAACCCAAAATAATATATAGCCCCATTTTCACTAATGTGACATGCTAGTTTCAAATGAGACAATCCCATCCCCTAAAAATACTGTTCTCTCTGGAGTCATCCTCAACAGGAAAGGGAACAGAATGGGCTCAAAGGTCAATAATCCTATAAATCAATTAGCGCTCTCTTAATCCAATCCCCTGGCTCCTGATTGTGTGTTCAAGATATAATGAAACAATCCGAGTCACGGCACCAAAAAAAAAAAAAAAAAGATAAAATGAAACATACTATTAAAAGCTGGAAAAAGATTGAAAAGTGAGGATCGAGACATACTTTTTGTCAGTAGAGAGATAGTTGACAAGCTCTAGGCAGATGATTTCACTTAATTAGTTATTCAAATAAACATGAATTAAGTGACTACAATGTTTAAGGTAACAAGTTAGATTCAATAAACAATATGAAAATGAATGGAAACTTAAATGTGGCCGAAAAGATGTTTATATATAAAATAAGGAAGGAAGCTAGGACATGTGGAGCATCAGCATTGATTGCTAAATTGGATTTGAATATTGAACCCAACATTTGCTAATCCTTGATCTTGAGGATTTGATTCAACTTTTCCACACTTCTGGTTCTTCTTCTATATAAATGTGACAGATAGTAGTATCTATCTCCTTAGTTGATTCTGTGCATTAAACGATAGACTGATTTTGAAAGACTTAGATTGGTTCCTGGCATGCTGTGTGTGCTCAGAATGTATTACAGAGTGTTAGAGACTTAGGAGGAAGGAAGTCTGAAATAATAAAAGAAACTTCATCAGTGCATAGGGATCAAAGTCACAAGCTTAAGAACAGGAGGAGTGACAACACTGAAGTTATGAGAAGGTAGGAAGTTTGGAATGGGGACTGGATGTGCGTGAGCCTGGACATGAACAACAAGCAGGTGAAAGCTCTCTAGAGAGTTTGATTACAGTGGTCAGCATGCTGGGCCCTCAGGTCTCTCACCTCTTCTCTTCTCCTAAATGATCTTTTTCTCCACCCCAGCTTAGTCACGCCTGTGAACTCACCTCTCCTAAACGCTGATTTTAAGAATCCTAACACCAAATACCCTTTCAGTCTGCGTCAATGGTACCCAACAATATTTTACCTAATTGAGAACCCTCAATTGTTTGGCCCTGTTTGGTTCTTTGCTTTTATGTTTAATAATGATAGAAAGAGTTCTGCTTGAGTTCTGCTTCTTCCCTCCCCACCCCCCCGGACTTAGGAGAGTGAATGTCTGCCTCCTCCCTGCAGAAATGCTAGGGACTATTTTCCTGAAGAGTTCATAGAAGTGAACTCTGGCAGCAAAGAAGCCCTGCTAGGTTGAAGAGTCAGAGAACAAAGGAAAGAAAGGTGAGCCCCCATGTGGGTTTTCCAGGTACTCAACCATATCAACCGCAACAAAGCAAAGTAAATTTGGTCTCTTCTCTTCCATCACTTATAGCTCTATTTTTCTCCATCAATTATACCCGTCAGTCTATTTCAATGACTGGCAGAAATGCCTTAAATATTTCCCCTGTAAGTAAAATGCTGGTTTGGGGCTAAAATAGCTAAGAGATAGAGAAAACGTTTTCAGTTCAAGGAAGTATTCACGTACTGTTATGTGAGTGTGTGTTTAGAACAAGACTAAATACTGAAATTTTTCAAATGCTTAATAGCACCCATGAAAAATGATCTTATAACTTTTCTTCTTGGATCTACTAACAGGATAAGAATTACTGCTAGATTAACTTATTTAAACTATCATTGCTTTACTGTCTTAAACTCCATTTAGTCATAATATCTTGTTTTTTTAATGCAGTTAGATTCTCTCAGCCAATGTTTAAATTAAATAAGTATATGTCTATAATTTTCTTTCATTATGCCATTTGTTAGATTGTTCTATCGATGTTATGTTTAGCTTAAGACTTAGAATTTTTTCTTCTTTTCCAACGCCTAAATAGATTTAGAAATACCTGCTGTTTAAAATTTCACACACTTCCTGTATGAAATTGTTGGGTCTTAGTGATTTTGGAAGAGGTAGGTCCTTCGACATCTTTCTGTATGTATTTCTAACAGAGAAATGTATGTCTCACATTTTGTATCTCTTCTGAAATTAGTCTTAGTAAATTAATTTTTCCTATAAATGTATCATATTATTTGAGACTTTTACTGATTTATTAATTATATTACTGTACAAGTTTTATAACTCATTAATTTGTGCATATAGGTATGTGTACTATTTCTTTCAGTTTATTTTTTCCTAACTTTTTGAGTCAGAAGTTTAATCCATTTAGCTTCATTCTTTTAATTTGGTTGAAAATAAGTTTAAGGCTGAAAATATTCCTCAATACTCATTTGACTGAATCTCATATAATCCTATATGTATTTTATTAATTTTAAAATCCAAAAGCACCCCAACAATGCTCATTGTTTCCCAGGAATTGATTTTAGCACTTTCCAAATGTTCTCTTAGCTCCCTCCCACCAACCACATGAAGCAGGTGCTATTATTATCTCCATTTTACAGTTGAAGAAACTGAGTCATAGGAATTTAAGTTATTTATCAAGGTCAAACAAGCTGGTAAGATGTAAAACTGGGATCCAAAATGAGGTCATTTGGCTCAAGTTCATCATGTTAATGAATATTTATACATTTTCTGGGAAATTATCTATTTTCACTTATGTTTCCCTCTAATCTAAAGGTTGTTCAATAGAGACTCTTTAACCATTTAGAGAAAGGATGTCTATGTTGACTGATTTTTGTAATCAATTTCTGATTTTATCAGATGGTAATGCAGAATGCTTTTTTAATTTCATAATTTATACATGTTTTCTTTTTACCCTAACATAATGTCAAATATTATGATTGATTCACTGGCATTTGAAAAATGGGGGTATTATATATTACCAGGGATATAAGAAGAGTCTTGAAAAAGTTCATGGAAAATACACATTGTGAAAAAACTATGTGTGGGTTTCAAAATTCTTTTGCACCAAAATAAACTTGTACTAACTCGTTATACTACATCTGAACAGGATCTAGATTGAGACACTAAGAAGAAAAAGACATCAGTTTGAAAAGAGCCCCTATCAGAGCAACATGAATTCTGCTACAATTGAAGTAAGAACAAACGTCAAGCTTAGGGTGGAGCTTGAGTGGAACCATGATGAAATCACTGATGGTTCGCCAAATGTTTATCTAGGCAATGTCCCAAAGAAATCAGCAGTATACAAATGGATCACTTGTTTTAAGAATGGATGTTGAAGATGAAGCTCACACCAGTAAAACATTCCCATCAATTTGCAAAGAAAAACTTTGTCTTCTTTGTGCCCTAATTGAAAAGGACCAACAATGAACAGCACAAACAATACCCAACACCATAGACATCTTAATTGGTTCAGCTTTCACTAGCTGAATGAAAAATTAAAACTGAGCAAAGATCCACTGGTTGGGTGCCAAAACCATTGTGCCCAGATCACTTGCAGCCAAGAGCAGAACTGTCAATGAACATTTGAAACAAGTGGAATCAAAATCCTGAAGCATTCCTTTAAATAATTGTAACAGGAGATGAAACGTGGCTTTACCAGTAAGATCCTGAAGACAAAGCACAATCAAAGCAATGGCTACCAAGAGGTGGAAATGGTCATGTTAAAGCAAAAGCAGACCAGTCAGGAGCAAAGGTTATGGCAGCAGTTATTGGGATGCTCAAAACATTTTGCTTGTTGACTTTCTGGTAGGCTAAAGAGCAATAATATCTGATTATTATGAGCGTGTGTTCAGTAAATTATACAAATCTTTTGAAGAAAAACACCTGGGAAAGCTTCATCACAGAGTTCTTCTCTACCACAACAATGCTCTTTCTCATTCTTCTCATCAAAAGGGTTATTTGGGCAGAGTTTTGATGAGAAATCATTAGGCATCCATCTTAAGTTCCTGATTTGGCTCCTTCTGACTTCTTTTAGTTTCCTAATCTTTAAGAATCTGTAAAAGGCACCCATTTATCCTCAGTTAATAGTGTAAGGAAGACTGCATTGACATGGTTTAATTTCTACAAACCTCACTTGTGTAGGGATGGACTAAATGGCTGGTATCTTTGCTTAAAAGGTGTCTTGAACTTGATTGAGATTATGTCAAGAACTAAAGTTTACATTTTTTTAATCTTTCAATTCCGTTTTTTGAGGAAATTTTTGAAGCCCCTGGCCCCATCCCTGCACCACAGGGAGCCTGTCCTGAGGAGGAAAATAGAAGGAAATGATACTTCACCAGGACTTGCTTCTCAGCCTCTCTGGTAGAATCCCCCCTGGGCCCCACAGCTCACACCCACCCCTCCCTACTCCCACCTGGAAACACAAGCCCATTTTGGAAAACCACCTGGATGACCCTCTTGTCCAAGGACTACCTGGGCCCAGTAGGGGTACCTGAGACACAAGTCTCTTTGAATTCTCTGGGCAGGCACTCACACTATGGGGATACAGTCAAGATTTTGGTGGTCTCTGAGAGGAGAATGCCAGGAAAAAAGAAGCCAACTATAAGAAGCACCCACTGCCCAGCCATGCTCACTTTACAGAAGCCCAGGAGCCTTGGGCCCCTCCTACACTAGGTAAAGGCTTTGAGTGACCTTCAAGCAAGTAACTCACTGTGAGCTTGGGAAGAGCTTCCTGGCTCCACCCAGCCTCCAGGCCACCACAGCCAGCAGCTTCCCATGGAGCCACATAGCGCCTGGGGTGACCACCAGCAGGAACAAGAAGACATCATGTAGACCTCTACCCAAGTTCTACAGAGGAAAAGAGGAATGAAAATGCTATTTCAAAGCCTCAGATACATTCATGATAAGAGACTACTGAAAGAAACTCTAGACTCCTAAAGCTGAGATCTAGAATAAAACTGAAGAGATCCATAAATTCCATGAAGTGTTAATAGGTTTTGGTGTGCATGTGTTTGGTAAAGGGGTAGAAGGGATATAGCCTTTAGTAGTCTTCCAAAGTTCATGAGAAGTGACAAATAAGCTTTTTAATCTATGATTTTAATTTAATTTCAATTGAAATTATTATAATTAAAATTTTGAAATGAATATATAATTACAGTAACAATTAATTTACTGCAACTATTTAATCATGCCTCCACTCAAAGGAGATGGAAAGAGATACAGATTATGTTCAATGAAGAATATGGAACATAATCTAAAAGATGGTTAATATTGTTTTAAGCAGGAATTGAAAAAGTAGCAGGTAAAACTGAAAGCAGGTACAATGAACAATTGGTCTTTGTCTGAAGTTTAAGTAAAGAGCAGCAAAATCCCATATCTTCATACCTATCCCATTCAGTTGGGAAAATTTATCTTTCATAATTTAACAGGCAATGATGGTTTATCTTTAGGAAAATTGAAGCTGAGATATTGAACTCAGGGACTCCAGCCACAGAGGGGGATGGGAGTGAGGTGTCTGGGTGCAAAAAAAATTAAGCTAATATTGAGATGGTGGAAGCACAAGATGGAATCATACTGGATGACATGGAAGAGAGTAGACTTAGAGAGGTGCAGGGCCCACAGTAGAACTTCCATGAACAAGAAATAAACTGTTATGTGATAAATAAAAGTCTTATTGCCCTGGAGTGCAGTCAGTAGACAGCCTTCAGCTACAGAGAGCTCCCTCAGC
This sequence comes from Propithecus coquereli, assembly GCF_000956105.1. Taxonomy (NCBI): domain Eukaryota; kingdom Metazoa; phylum Chordata; class Mammalia; order Primates; family Indriidae; genus Propithecus; species Propithecus coquereli. Next base: position 7,198,682 of record NW_012152507.1, on the reverse strand, counting down.
AAAGGACATGCCTCTTCCCACGCTGGCCCACATCCAATGAGTGCTCAGTGCTAGAGCATAAAGCTGGGCCATCTCTGCTCAACTCGGGACAACTCTGAGTTCCATTTCAGCTCCAGAGCTCTCTACAAGATCTCTGAGACCTCTGATACCATCTCTGGCCCTGAACCACAGCTCAACTTTCCCTCTTCTCAAGCCTGCTTCCTTCTCTCCTTTCCTCAGGTGTAGATCCCAAGGGCACTCTTTAATAAACATATTTGTGCCAACGTCTTAGAGTCAGCTCCGCAGTGTACATGACCTGCAACACTACTTTAGGTTTCACTGTGTTGCAGAATAATTTCCTGGAGAGAATAAAGATCTATCAGCCCCGACAACATTATAATCCTTCTTTGTATGGTTTTTCAGTGATGGGAGGAGACAGAAATGGTCAGGTGACTATCTCAGTTCCTTATGCATGGAATTATTGTTCCGAGCCCTGGTGAAAATATGTCTCTTTGAACACTAGAAGTCACAAGGAGAAGAAGCAAACATCTAGCCTTTGGCATGACAGATGACTCCCAGTTCCACTCCTGGATTTCCCAGAATGATATATTCTGCCTCTGAGAGGAACTGTATTATGTCCAGAACAATTGACTCTCGCATATGTTGACTATGTGGATGTAATATCATACTGCCCTTTGAAGAACTCTTGTTCAGTATCTTCTAAACTTCAGCACACATACATCACTAATAATGATACTCCAAAGTATTTTCCTTATTTATAATTATCCAGAACTGTGAACAATACATATGTCTATTATACAGGGTGGAAAATTATAGTTTTTAGTTATTAAAATGTTATTCAGCAATAAAAAGCAATGAAGTTCTGGTACATGGAGCAAGACAGATGAAACTCACAAACGTAAGGTTGGGGAAAAGAAGCCAGATCAATGAAAACATACTGTACCATATCATTTTTATTCACTACAAAATATGCCAAACTACACTCTGGTTACAGAACTCAGAAAGTTGTACACTCTGGTGGGGAGTGAAAATTGTCTGGAAAGTTCCAGACATGAGAGAATGTTATGGGGCTGTGGGAATGTTCTACATTTCATTTTGGGTGATGATTACATAGGTCTATAAAATTGTTCAAAGTCACTGAAGTGAAGATCTACGATGTCTGCATTTTAGTTCATCTATTATATAGTGAGGAAAACTGAATAGGAGACAAGAAAAGAAGCTGGAAAAGTGATAACCATGCTAATAAACTCTAGAAAGCTGAATCCTTGTTGGCAGGGAGAAAAGCAAGACAGCCACTCAATCCCAGTGCAGAACCAAAAGGGGTCAAGATTTTGTGACACCAGTTACCTCTGGAGTTGGGAGTGAAAATGAGGCTAAACACAAGAGGTTTGTTGAAAATCTGCTTGAGAATTTGTTGTTTCCTGGGCTGAGTTCCATCAAATTAGCATCAAGATGACTGCTTCAGACTCACCCCAGTGGTAGACTCAATGTTCTTGCTCTTGTATTCCTGGCGAGAACTGATGATTACTAAAATTAGATTGTAGTATTAGATTGTGAATATGGCAGTGCAGAGAAATAAAAGAATTCTGAAACGTCTCTGAAGATGGTAGCCTGGCTCACATTCCAATTTTGAATGTTAGAAGTTGCATCTCTGCTTGTTATCCTTCAGCAACATCACAATCTCTTCTCATGCAGATCGATGCCCTGGGAAGTTTAGGATAAAAAAATCTTGCTCTGTGACAGACATGAAACAGAAGCACCCAAATAATTTTCAGAAAATATTTCTCCTATTTCATTCCTATGTTTCTACTAAGCTTCTTCCAGACATTAGACTTGTGTTTAATAAGCAATCCTTTCAATCAATCAAGTCTTTTTCACCTGAAAAGTCATTGTTTTGTCTTTTTTTTATTTCAGGGTATTATGAGGGTACAAACATTATAGTTACATTTTATGTCTTTGCCTCACCCAAGTGAGGGTTAAAGGCATGCCCTTCCCCCCTACAATGCTCCTCATGTCCTTTAGTTGCAGGTTTACCCCCCCATCCCCCTAATCCCTGGAGAGTATTACTGCCATGTGATCACCCTAGTGTTGATCAGTTAGTACCAATTTGATGGCGAGTACAAGTAGAGCCCATTCTTCCGATCTTGTGGTGCCTCACTTTGGATAATGGGCTTAAGTTTAATCCAGGAAAGTATAAGAGGTTTTAGATCACTGTCGTTTCTTATGATTGATTAATATTGCATTGTATACATATACCAAATTTTAATAATCCACTCATGGATTGACGGGCACTTGGGTTGTTTCCACATCCTTACAATAGTGAATTGTGCTGTCATAAACATTCGGGTGCAGATGTCTTTATCATAGAATGTTTTGTGCTCTTTTGGGTAGATGCCTAATAGTGCTATTGCTGGATTGAATGGTATTTCTATTTTTAGCTCTTTGAGGTATCTCCAAATTCTTTTCCACAGAGGTTACACTAATTTGCAGTCCCACCAGCAGTGTAAGAGTATCCTGTCTCTCCGCATCCTCGCCAGCATTTGTTGTTTTGGGATTTTTTGGTAGAGGCCAATCTCACTGGGGTTAGGTGATATCTCATTGTGGTTTTGATTTGCATTTCTCTAATGATTAGAGATGTTGAACATTTTTTTATATGTTTGCTGGCCATTATTCTGTCTTCTTTTGAAAAGTTTCTGTTCATTTCCTTTGCCCATTTGTTGATGGGGTTGTTTGATTTTTTTCTTGTTGATTTTTTTGAGTTCTAGATAGATTCTGGTTATCAGCCCTTTATCAGATGTGTAGAGAGAAAATATTTTCTCTCATTCTGTGGGCTGTCTATTTGCTCTAATGATAGTTTCTTTGGCAGTGCAGAAGCTTTTTAATTTGATTAGATCCCATTTATTTATTTTTGTTGCTGCAGTGATTGCTTTGGGGTTCTTCTTAAAGAATTCCTTGCCTAGGCTGATGTGTGAAGGGTCTTCCCAACATCTTCTTTTAGAATTCTTAAGGTTTCATGCCTTAGGTTTAAGTCTGTTATCCATCTTGAGTTGATTTTTGTGAGAGGCGAGAGGTGGGGATCCAGTTTCATTCTTCTGCATGTAGCTATCCAGTTTTCTCAGCACCATTTATTGAAAAGAGATTCTTTCCCCAGTGTATAGTTTTGTCAGCTTTGTCAAAGATTAGATTACCATTTGCAGATGGTTTCATCTCTGGATTCTCAGTCCTTTTCCAGAGGTCAATGTCCCTGTTCTTGTGCCAGTACCATGCTGTTTTAGTTATATAGCCTGGTAGTACAGCCTGAAGTCTGGAAGACTGATACCTCTGAGTTTGTTCTTTTTATTTAAGATTGCTTTGGCTATACGAGGTCTTTTCTGGTTCCATACAAAGCGGAGAATTATTTTTTCCAGATCTATAAAGAATGATAATGGGATTTTGATAGGGATTGCATTAATTCTGTAGATCACTTTAGGTAGTATGGACATTTTAACGATATTGATTCTGCCAATCCATGAGCAAGGTAGGTTTTTCCATCTGCTTACATCTTCTACAATTTCTTTTTTTTAGTGTTTCATAGTTCTCCTTGTATAAGTCTCTCACATCTTTCATTAAATATATTCCTAGATATTTAATTTTCTTTGAGGCTATTGTAAAAGGAATTACGTTTTTGATTTGATCTTTGGCTTGACTGTTATTGGCATATATGAATGCCACAGATTTGTGTGTATTGATTTTTGTATCCCGAGACTTTGCTGAATTCATTTGTCACTTCTAGGAGTCTCTTAGATGAATCCTTGGGGTTTTCTAGATATAATATCATATCATCAGCAAAGAGCGAGAGTTTGATCTCATCTGTCCCCATTTGGACACCCTTAATACCCCTCTCTTGCCTAATTGCTGTGGCAAGCATTTCAAGCACTATGTTGAATAGAAGTGGAGATAGAGGGCAGCCTTGTCTAGTTCTGGTTCTAAGTGGGAATGATTTCAATTTTTCCCCATTCAATATGATATTGGCAGTGGGTTTGTCATAAATAGACTTGATAATTTTAAGGAATGAGCCGTCTATGCTTATTTTGATGAGAGTTTTTATCATAAACGTGTGTTGGACTTTGTCAAATGCTTTTTCTGCATCTATCAAAAGAATCATATGGTCTTTGTTCTTGCTTTTATTTATGTGGTGAATTGGATTTATAGATTTGCATATGTTAAACCAGCCTTGCATCCCTGGAATAAAGCCCACCTGGTCATGGTGAATTATTTTTTTGATGTGCTGCTGAATTCTATTTGCTAAAATTTTGTTGAGGATTTTTGCATCTATATTCATAAGGGATATTGGTCTGAAGTTTTCTTTTTTTGTTGTGTCCTTTCCTGGCTTTGGTATCAAGGTGATATTGGCTTCATAGAATGAGTTAGGAAGGATACCATCTTTCTCGATATCGTGGAATAATTTCTGTAGTATAGGTGTGAGTTCTTCTTTGAATGTTTGGTAAAACTCTGAAGTGTAGCCACCTGGTCTGGGACTTTTACATTTTGGGACGTTTTGATTGCTGCTCCAATTTCTGAGCTTGAGATTGGTTTATTCAGATATTCTGTTACCTCTTGGGTGAACTTAGGGAGGTTGTATGTTTCCAGGAATTTTTCCATTTCCTCCTCATTATATAGTTTTTGGGCATATAGGTTTTTATAGTAATCAAAAATAATGTTTTGTATTTCTGTGGTGTCTGTTGTGACCTCTCCTTTTTCATTTTTGATTGAGTTTATTAGAGACCTTTCCCTTTGGATTCTAGTCAATCTAGCAAGAGGGGTGTCAATTTTATTTTTTTGTCTTTTTGAAAAACCAGCTTTTGGTTTTGTTGATCTTCCATATAGTTCTCTTGTTCTCAATTTTGTTTAGTTCTGCTTTGATCTTAGTTATTTCTTTTCTTCTACTTGGATTGGGATTGGTTTGCACTTCCTTTTCCAATTCCTTGATTCTATTTATTAGGTTGTCGATTTCTAAACTTTTTGTTTTTTGGATATGAGCATTTATTGCTATTAGTTTTCCTCTCAGGAATGCTTTTGCTGTATCCCACAGGTTTTTATAGCTTGTTTCTCCATTATCATTTAGTTCTAAGAAGTTTTTGATTTCCCTCTGAATTTCCTCCTTGACCCAAGAATTAGTCAACAATAGATTGTTTAATTTCCATGACTTTGTGAGGTGGCGAGTATTTCTGTTGGAATTGAACTCTAATTTTATACCACTATGGCCCGAGAAAGTACACAGTATAATTTCTATTTTTCTGAATTTGTTGAGGTCTGATTTATGGCCTTGTATGTGATCAATTTTGGAGGAAGTTCCGTGGGCAGATGAGAAGAATGTGAATTCGGCTTTATTTGGGTGGAATGTTCTGTAGAGATCTGTCAGACCCTTTTGTTCAAGAGCTCTGTTTAAGTCCATTATTTCTTTGCTTATTCTCTGTTTGCAAGATCTGTCCAGTACATTCAGTGGAGTGTTGAAGTCCCCTGTTACTATGGTGTTATTGTTTATCATGTTATTTAGAACAGACAAGGTTTGCTTTATGTAACTGGGTGCTCGTGTATTGGGTGCATAGATATTAAGGATTGTAAACTCTTCCTGTTGGATCTTCCCTTTCACCAATATGTAGTAGCCATCTTTGTCCTTTTTTACTTTTGCTATTTTAAAGCTTATGTTATCTGAAACTAGTATAGCTACCCCTGCTTTCTTTTGACTTCCATTCGCCTCGATGATAGTTTCCATCCCTTGACCTTTAGTCTGAAGGCATCTCTGTGTATTACATGCATTTCCTGTGGACAGCAGATACTAGGCTTGTGGATTTTTATCCACTCTGCCAGCCTGTATTTCTTCAGAGGACAGTTCAGGCCATTCACATTTATTGAGAGAATTGAGATTTGTGCTAGATTTCCATTCATATTGTTGGGTGAAATCCTGTTGTTTCATTTTGCTCCTTGAGCCATCATGAAGTCTACGTTCTAGGCTTTAACTTTTGAATGATTTTACATTGAAGAGTGTCTATTATGCTGTTCAGTGTGTAATGCAGGTCTGAATACTTCCTGTAGGGCTGGTCTGGTCTTTGCAAAATCCATCAGTGATTGCTTGTCTGGGAAGGACTTTACTACTCCCTCATAGATGAAACTTAATTTTTCCAGATAAAGAATTCTGGGTTGGGCATTATTCTGTTTTAGTAGATTAAGGATAGGCACCTAGTCCCTTCTGGCTTGTAAGGTTTCAGTTGAGAAATCAGCAGTTAGTCTGATCGGCTTTCCTGTATAGGTTATTTGTTGTTTTTGTCTCACTGCTCGAAGAATTGCTTCTTTTGTGTTTACTTTGGTCAGTCTAATAACTACGTGACATGATGATTGCCTTTTCACATTGAGTCTCCCAGGAGTTCTGTGTACTTCTTGTATCTGGATATCAAGATTTCTGGCCAGGCCTGGCATATTTTCCTCCAGTATTCCACGAAATAAGTTTTCCAGCCCTTGAGCACCTTCTTCTTCTCTCTCTGGAAGACCTATGATCCTAAGATTCTGTTTCTTTACGTAATCCCACATTTCTTGTAAGTTTTGGTCTTGTCTCTTGTTTCTGAGTTCTTTTTCTTCATTTGATTTGTTCAGCATGTAGACATTATTTTCAAGCTCTGAGATTCTTTTCTCTGCATGATCCATTCTGTTCTTGAGGCTTTCCATTGCGTCTTGAAGTTCCTTGAATTCCTCCTTCATTGACAAGATTTCTGTTTGGTTTCTCCATAGTATTTCAATTTCTTTGGAGAATTTTTCATTCATTTCCTGGATTGTTTTTGTGGTTTCTTTATGTTGGGAATCTATTTTCTCTTCAATTCCATTGAGTTTCCTTACAATCCATAATCAGAAGTCTTCCTCTGTCAGTTTAATTGTATCATGTACATTGGTATTAATTGATGGAGATCAAATATTTTCTTTTGGAGGTGACTTTTCTCTCTGATCTTTCATGTTTCCTCTGTTCTTTCACTGATTCTTTCTCATCAGGCTACTTTGTCAAGGACTGGAGGTGCTGGGACTAATTTATGGACTTAATTTTGGAACTCCAAAGGGATGTTCCCTGGCAGAGCTGAGGACATGTGCTCTGGACCTGTGCTGTCTTAGTCAGGTTTTAGCCTGTTGGGTTATCTCTGGCCTGTTATCTCCACCTTCTGCTTACGGAGATTAGTGAGTTTGTTTCCCTTGCTTAGATTCCCAGGAGTTGGGTCACTTTTGTGTGTGTGTGACTCCGCTATCAACTATTTGGTTGAGGCGGAAGGTGCTGGGTTTAGCTATGAGGTTACTCTCTCTTTTATTGCTTGTATTTTGCATGGAGGAGTCAGTTATCAAGGTATTCCAGAACCTTTGTATTGAGCTCTAAACCCCCGAATGGGACATACAAGAGCCTGAGTCTTTGGGGAATGTTTTGCCACTTCCAAGGGATACTTGAGCCTTGTTACCACTTTAGATGAGGTGAGAAGAGCAGCAGGAATCAGCGTGCCTAAGACAGTATACTTCAGAAGTTGTTTGATCTGTAGCTAGGAGAGAGCTGCTAATGTTATTCAGGGCTCATTAGGCACTCTTGCGGAGGAACTCCTGATGGGTGTGTCAATTGGTGCAATTGCTAAGGACTCTGGTCGAGATTTTCCTTCCCAGACCACAAGCCCCTAAGATGACAACGGCCTGGGCACCAAGGGCAAGCTTTTGTGTTATGGTCTTACCAGATGATCAAAACCTATCAGCTGTACCACATCACAAACTGTCCTCTTTTGCTTAGATCCAAGGTCATACAGATTCAGGCTAGTCCTGTGGGGAAAGTGTTTTTTCTCCTTTCTCCCTTCCTTCAGGGGCAGAATCTGTCCTGGAGGGGTGTGGGAGGGGCATTTGCTGAGACTGCTGCAAGGCCTGGCCAGGAAAACATCTTCTCTCATTTCTTTCCTCCTCCGAGGGTGGGTTTTGCCCTGCCAGAGGTGGAGATAACCCATCAGACTTGGGGAAGGGCACTTCCTGGGGCTACCAGGCATCTCAGCTCGGGAAGCGGCTACCCTTGTTATTCAACCCCTTCAAGGGCAGAGTTGTCTAGTTGGTAAGAAGTACACACTTCAGGGCTGCTAGAGAAGCCCTGCCTAAGGCCCCAGAGGGACCCAGACCAGAAAGCAGCCTGTCCTGCTACTCCTCCCCAACAGATGTGGGGTCAGTCCCTTTGGTATGCAGTATCAGTGGTCTGATTGCAGCCAAGGGCCATCCACCAATCCTGTGTGGTCACAGCCCAGAGAAAAGCTTCCCTTATTCCTCCACACTACCAAGGGTGGGGGACTGTTTCTTTGGAAGGAGGCTCCCGGTTACCAAGTCACAGCGAAAAGGAAGTTGCCAGACCCAGCTGGGAAAACAGCCTCCTTCACTCTCTACTCGGCCCTTCCCGTTGTGGAGTCTCTCCATTTGGCCAGGAGCTCCAGCTACCAAGTCGCAACAAAGAGGTGACCACGTGTCTCAGCTTGAAGAGTGGCCTCCTTGGTTACTAGACATTCTTAGGGGTGCGTGCTGTCTCTTTGGTGCAAAATAGCCCAGCTGTGGAGATGCAACAAACGGGCTGCTGCAGTTGCAGGTTTCAGAGATATACATACACACACATACACACTCACAGAAAGAGAGTAAAAAGGAAAAAGAAAGAAAAGAAAGCGG
>NW_012152507.1:7187069-7189743 GCF_000956105.1 Propithecus coquereli | reverse complement strand
GCAGAGTGCTGGCGGCTGAATGGAACAGGGTTGCCCGAGACCGCCTGGTAACTCAGCCAAAAAATCAATCTTTCTCCCTTGTCCGGTCTTTCCAAGGCAGAGCTTGAGTAGCCAGCTGGGACAGACTGTCCGCAGATTTGGGAGAGAAAGTGGCTTCTCGCGTTACTCTCCTCCTCGAAGGGTGTGACCAGCTTTGCCAGGCAGAGGCAGTGGCGATGACTCAGACAGTTGCCTGGGCAACAAGCTCCGGCTTTGGACTCCCAAAATGGTGGCTGCCCCCCCACTGAGAGTCAGCGCTGGAGATGACTGTACCAGGCGGGTATCGGGAGCTGGGGTTTGTCGCCGCTGTCTTCCGGAGCCGCCCGCTGAGCCCACTGTCTCCCTAACACTCTGAGTCTCGACAGATCAGCAGGAGGACTCTGTGCTCTGTCCCTCCCAACACCGGCCAAGTCTTCGGCAATTTCCGCCGGCAGAGCCTCCTTTATGGTGTTCCCCTCCCCCGATCTGGTCCTGGCGGTCTCCTGTGGCGAGACGCCTGTCTCCAAATTCTCCCTTGTGGGCTTGGGAAGTGTCCAATCCAGGAAGTGCCTGCTCGGGACAGTCCCTCCCCACCCGATGCAGACCTAGCACCGCTCACAGAAGAGTTCAAAATGTTTCCCGCTCCTGTCTCCACTCCCCTCCGCCTGTCGGCCCCTGCTACCACTTCACACTGACTTCAGGTGCTTCCCTGCCTGCGTGGGAGTGGGGGTTGGTGGAGGAAGAGTCGCCGTCCTGTGGGTCAGATCACACTGCCCCGGCCAGCCCGCTGAGGGGCACAGCCGTCCCATGCTCCAATCCCCACTGTTTATCCCGCACTCTCCGGAATTTGCGGCTGATTCTCCGGTTGACCTTTTTTTCCACAGCACTGCTTGTCCCTCGCTGCTTCTCTGCAGATTCCCGAAGCTGATCTTGTGGGAGAGTGCCTCACTCTCCTGTGGCCGTCCACGTTCTTCACCTCCCACTCTGGGAGCAGAGAGCATGGAGGTTACCCCTAATCCGCCATTTTCCCCCTGAAAAATCTTTATACATGTTTGGGTTCAGATTACAATTTAGAAGGTAAATTACAATATGAAGGTAAACAACATTATACAGACAAATTTACACCAACTTTCATCAACTTTTACTTTTAAGGAATGAAGGTGATGTTGAGTCCATCTCTTGACAGCTGTAGGCTGTGTGTAATGCCCACATTTCCTTAAAACTCATGAGGACACAAATCAAGTTACCAGTATTAAATTTAAAACAACAAACAAAGTCAGCACTATATATACAAAAATGAAATGTTACCTCAAATATCCAAGTCCAAAAATGAAACCTGAAATCGTTCACCTCACTAAATTACAAGAAATTAGAATAACAACCACAAAATAGCAGGAGAAATGAAGTTCGCCACCTGAGGCAAAGGCTACAAGTAAAAAGGTAGGCAGATGTTCCCAAATAACCTTTTCAATAGCCAGCCGCTGGTTCCAAGGAGCCCTTGGATGGACCGAGTATGTGGTCCCTCCCCCCAAGGCCTCCTTTCCATTGCTGACCCCTATGTCATTTTCTTAAGAAGACACTGCTCCTTTCTGTTTAGGAGACTTGGGGGGGGGGCTCCTGGATCGCGACGTGGGCCTGGATTCCCTCCTGGACACGGAGTGAGGACTCCTGGACAGGGACCCGTACCTGGACCGTGACTGGGATCTGGACACCGAGGAGGACTTGGACTTTCGCACCCATCTGGATCTGGAGGGCGACAGAGAGTGAGAGTGGGACCCAGCGGCTGCAGCGCGACCGGCTACGGAACGCGACCGGCCCGGACTCCGCGAAAGGCCCCAGAGAGGCCGCCTCAGGCTGCAGCCACGGGGTCTGTAGCCGGTACCGCCGGACCTGTGGGGCGATGGTCCCCGGCGGCTGAGGTGCGAGTCCCAGGGGTGGCCGTAGCGCGCCCTGTGCTACGCAGCTCGCAGCCGTCTAGGAGGTCCCCATCCAAGGTGTCCTCGGAGTCCTGGGCGTCGCGCCTGTCGTAGAAGCGGACGAAGGCGAAGCCGAGCGCCTCCTTGGAGTAGGAGACCCGGGGGACGTAGGCGTCGCGGGCGCGCCTGTACTTCCGGAAGATGCGCCACAGCGTGCGTGGCGAGGCGTGGTGAGGCAAGTTGTCCACCTCGAGGGAGGTCATGCCGTTCACATCCGCACGGGGGCGGCTAGAACTCATGGCTCTGGGCGCGCCGGGGCCGCCATTCCTCTTCTCCGCTGGGTGCCGTCCACGCGGGACGCTAGGGAAGGCCGGAGGTGAAGGCGCGGACCAGCCCCGCAGCCCAGAGCACCTGAGCCACACGCAAAAGCTCCCAACTGCAGGTGAAAGTACCCCAAGATCCGAAAAGGTTTCCTCTCGGTAGCGGGACTCCAGATGCAGCCCCAGGTCCCAAGGATCCTTCCTGGCTTTATACCTGGGCAGCAGCCTAACCTAATCAGCACCCAGCTAATGTAATCACAAGGTTGGTCCCCAGTTTGACCTCTAATTCCATCCATTCCTGTCCCCCCCGCTTTTTTCTTTTTTTGAGACAGAGTCTCAGTCTGTTGCCAGGGCTAGAGTGCGGTGGCATCAGCCTAGCTCACAGCAACCTCAAACTCCTGGGCTCAAGCGAGGAGGCCT
>NW_012152507.1:7166636-7186390 GCF_000956105.1 Propithecus coquereli | reverse complement strand
TACAGTAGCAGTATTAATATCAAATGTATTGACAGGATCAAAGAGGGACATTTTATTTATGCTCATTGAAAGAAAAATTTAGAAGGGACGTATTACAGCGATGAACTTTATGCACCTAACCACATAGCACTGACACAGAAAACCAAGACTGAAAGGTGTAAGGTAAAACTGAAAAATCTGGAGTCAAAATGGGAGAGTTTTTCTTTTTAATTATTATTATTTTTAACACATTTCTCTCAAAGAAAACAATAGAGCACAGAAGAAAATTAATACTAGAATAATTTGCACTACCAACTTAACTTTGATCATATAACCCACATCAATCAAAAACAAATGGAAAATGCTTTTTGATACATTGATAATACTTGTAAAATACAGGACTACAAAATAAACATCAATTAAAATTCCATAGAATCAATGTCTTGAGCACAACCTTGACCACATGAAATCAAATTGAAAATGAACCATACAAAAACATAATGCAACCATATTTATATGAAAATTAATGTCCACATTTGACAAATGTATTGATCTTTATGTGCAATTCAAGCAGTTAGTAATAACAAACCAAAATCGAAAACACGATTATGCAAAAGAAAAGGAAAGTTAAAAATAATGATAAAATGAGAAATATACCAAAGGAAAAATTATTACAAAAATGAAGATGATTAATAAAATTGAAATCTAATACTTTAAAAAAATAAAGAGCTGGCACTACTGATGAAGAAAAGAAGTTTCTAGAACTGGGCAGGCAATATACATAATGAGTCTGGAGCATCTTGTAATGATGAAAAATGAGGATGTGGGAAACTTTAACAATCAAAATGTTGGATGAGCTTATGCCAGAGGGGCACAGGAACCGAGAAAACACCTCCCATTGCCCAATCTCGAACAAGTTGAGCAACGAAATAAATAAAGTGCTGTTGAATTACAATCCAAAGTACAAAATAAGTATCTATGAGTTCATACTGGTATAAATGAATGGTAAAATAAAGTAACAAATTGGGGAAAAGAGACAAAACTCTCCTGCAGAAGAATTGTAGGTTAATTAAATTAATGAAAAGATTGCCGATTTTGAAAATATAATGTAGTCTTATGTAAATAGAATCATACTTTATGTATTTTAATGTATTGTGAGTTATTTTCCTCAATTATGTTGTTCTATGTAGCTGTAGTTTGCTTGTTTTCCTTGCTGGAATATATTCAATGTTATAAATGATTCTGCTGTTGACATGCATGTTGGTTGTTTCTACTTTTGGCCTCTTATGAACAATGTTGCTTTGAACATGCACGTGTACACTGGACCTCGTGTGTACTCATACCCATGAATGGATCTCTTGGTCATAGATGACCATCAGCCCTCCCTATTCTCTAGGTTCAATTTACTCTGCATAGAGTAACTCATTTAATCCTCACAATAACCTTTAAGAAAAATCTCGTTATCTCTAATTTTCAAGTGAGAAAACTGAGTCACGGAGACATTAAGTAACGCTCAGGTGATAGAGCTAGCAAGCCTAAGAGTCAGGTATTTAAAGAAGGATCTCCAATATGATTCCTTAAAAAAAAAAAGGACAAAGAAGAATGACTTCTCCTTCATCAAACTGTGACATTTGAGTTGAAATGAACAATAATCTAAGTACAGAATTGAGAGGCCAGACACATATATGCACAGTTAAGCCTTGAACAAGGAGGATGTTAGGCGTGCTGAACCCTGTGCAGCTGAAAATCTGAGTATAACTTTTGATTCCCCCCAAAACTTAACCATTAATAGCTTACATTTGAACAGTAAATTACGATATATTTTGTATATGTATTATATACCATATTCTTACAATCAAGTAAGCTATAGAAATAAAATATTATTTTAAAAAATACTAACGTGGCCGGGCGCGGTGGCTCACGCCTATAATGCTAGCACTCTGGGAGGCCGAGACAGGCGGATTGTTTGAGCTCAGGAGTTCGAGATCAGCCTGAGCAAGAGCGAGACTCCGTCTCTACTAAAATTAGAAAGAAATTAATCGGACAACTAAAAATATATAGAAAAAAATTAGCCGGGCATGGTGGCACCCTGTAGTCCCAGCTACTCCGGAGGCTGAGGCAGAAGGATCGCTTGAGCCCAGGAGTTTGAGGTTGCTGTGAGCTAGGCTGACGCCACGGCACTCTAGCCTGGGCAAAAAGAGTGAGACTATGTCTCAAAAAAAAAAAAAAAAATACTAAGGAAGAGAAAATACATTTACAATAATTTACTGTATTTATCGATACCGTAACTTTACATCGTCTGTTTCGTCTGTTTAAAAGATAAATCTTCTGTCTGAAATGTCGGGCAACTGCAGCTGCAGTGCTCAATCTAAGGTACATATCGAGTAATTCTACTTTTTCTTGTAACATCATGATTTTTCTTTGCTTCTTAGAAACACTTCCAGCATCAATAGTGGTACTTTGTATGGGTACTATGGTGTTATTCATGCTTTGTGGTATTGCACCAAACGTGATGAAAACTACTCCAGGCGTGTAAAGATCCTTTTTATGCAATTTACTGAAGAGATGAACTGCTCATTTGGAGATGACTGGAGTCACATGATAGATAAGCAGATACTCCCAACACTTGACTTCACTGCAACAACAAGAGGGAGTGGTTACTAAATTATTATATTAGTACAGTATGTACTACAGTTAATTTCATGCAGTTATAATTTAATACTGTATCTTTTTTTACGTTTCTTCCCACTGTATGGAAAGAAACATATGGAATGGCACCATATATGGTCTGTGTGTGCCACAGTTTTGATAAATTTTAAGTTTCGTAATAGGTTTTTGTATATTTTATGGTAGTAAATGATAAAATAGACTAGTATGTACATATAATTTGTACATTCATGACATACCTTTTTCTCAATTTTTTTCACTATTTTGAAGCCACAAGATCAACTGTGTATTTTTTTCACATTGTCCTAAATTTCCAAAAAATTTTCCAATATGTTGGTTGAAAATTATCCACGTCTGAGAGGACCCATGCAGTTCAAATCTGAGTTGTTCAAGACGCAACTATATATGTGGGAATCTTTATATAATGAAGCTGGCATACAAATACAGGGGGAGAAATGAGTACTCAATAGATAATATTGGTGTTGACCTTTTTCCTAGAAAAAGAAAAAGAAAAATACAGCTCTACCTCACACCACTTACATAAGTAAATTGGAGATGAATAAAAGACTGAGTATACAAAAAAGAACTTTAAGACCCTTAGGGAATATATTGAAGAATGTCTTTATGATTTTAAGGTGGGGAGCACATCTTAAAGAAGAACCAAAACACAAACAATGATGGAAATGTCTAATATATTTAACTGATTCCAATGTAATGATGACTTAAAAAAATTAAAAGACAAATGCAGGCTAGAACAATGTTTTATCATACCTAGGATAGACAATGAAAAAGTATCCTGAAAACTTCTATGGAACAATAAAAAAATAGTCAATCCAAAAGAAGAGGACCAAGCCTTGGAACAGGCAACTCACAAAAGAAGAGATCCAAATGGCCAGTAAAGGTGAGGAGACATGCAAGATCTCTAGTAATTTGGGAAATGCAATGAGGTACTGTTTTTTACCAATTGAGATTAAGAAGAGTGAGATCTGACAATATAAAAATCCCCAAGATATGGGGGAACCAGAACTGCCACTGCTAATGGAGATAGAATTTGTAGACCAATCTAGCTATTCCAAGAAAAGTTGAAAATGAATATACATATAACCAAGGAATACTAGTTCTATACACAAAGCTATTCAATAAAGTACTGTTTGAGATAACAAAGATGTGGATATAATCTCCTTGTCCATCAGCGGGGGAATGGTTAAAATGAATAATTACACGGGTTTAGTTGACTCTGTTGAATTCACTAGGACCTGTGGATGTTATATACAGCAATGTGCTTAGATGTTGTAACACTGAATTTTTAAATAGGTGGAGGGGAGCGATGAATAGATAAAATCACACATGATATATTACTTTTTGCTGCATAGACTTATGATTATAAACTCGAAGAATATGCACTGAAATCAGGATTGTTCTTTTTGAGAAATAGAAGCCTAGGAATAGGGATATAGCAGAGAAAACAAATGTGGCTCTATACTTGCCTTTATATTATTTAAATTATCAATGCCCCTTGCTTTTCTAAAATAGGGTACAACACAGCAAAAAGTTGTTATTGGACATGGGCACACAGCTGGCTCTGGGTATCATTTACCACAAGAGTGGTCCAAATTGAATGTGTCCAAATTGAGCGTGTCTGCAGGAAGTAACACAGAACTCTGAACACAATTGCTTGAAGAACCCCCTCTACAACTCCCTGACTTTTCCAGAAGACCATTTACAGACTAGTTGAGCTGTACCATTGCTTGCCCTTATTGGGCAAGAGAACGCAACAAATTTATGAAAGATTAGTAGATATGTATTAATAGGAGTAAAATAGGAGAAATATTTTCCAAAAATTATTTGGTGCTTCCGTTTCGTGTCTGTCACAGGGAAAGATTTTTTTATGCTAGACTTCCCAGGGCATCGATCTGCATGGGAAGAGAGCATGATGTTACTGAAGGATAACAAGCAGAGATGCAGCTTCTAACGTTCAAAACTGGAACGTGAGCCAGGCTACCACCTTCAGTGACTTTTCAGAATTCTATTTCTCTGCACTGCCATATCCACAATCCACATAATTAGTAATCACCAGTTCTCACTAAGAATACAAGAGCAAGACCATTAGGTCTACCACTGAGGTGTGTAGCAGTCATCCTGATGCTAATTTGATGGAGCTCAGCCATGGAAATAACAAATTCTCAAACAGATTTTCAACAAACCTCCTGTGTTTGGCCTCATTTTCACTCCCAACTCCAGAGGTAAATGGTGCCACAAAATCTTGACCCCTTTTGATTCTGCACTGGGATTGAGTGCCTGTCTTGCTTTTTTCTCTGCCAACAAGGATTCAGCTTTCCAGGGTTTATTAACTTGGTTCTCACTTTTGTACTTTCTTGTCTCCTATTCAGTTTTCTTCACTATAGAATAGATGCAATAAAATGCAGACATCTTAGGTCTTCCCTTCAGTGACTTTGAACAATTTTATGCACCTATGTAATCATCACCCAAAATGAGATGTAGAACATTCCCACAGTGCCATAACATTCTCTCATGCCTGGAAATTTTCAGGCAATTGTCACTCCCCAGCAGTGTACAACTTGCTGAGTTCTAAGACCAGAGTGTAGTTTGGCATATTTTTGTAATGAATAAAAATGATATGGTACAGTATGTTTTCACCTGATCTGGCTTCTTTTCCCCAAACTGATGTTTGTGAGATTCATCTATTTTATTACATGTTCTAGCAGTTTATTCCTTTTTATTGCTTAATAATATTTTAATGATCTACGTTTTTCCACTCTTGTGTTCAGAGACATATGTATTGTTCACAGTTCTGGATTATTATAAATTAGGTAAATAGGAGTACAATCGCTAAGGATAGATGTGTGCTTAAGCTTAGAAGACAATAAGCAAGACTTTTCAAAGGGGCAGTATGATTTCACATTTGCACAAGCAATGTATGTGAGTGTCAATCGCTCTAAACATGATACTATTCCTCTCAGAGCCAGAATACACGGTTCCAGGAAACGCAGGGGTAGCACCGGGAGTCATCTATCATGCCAAAGGAGATTTTGCTTCTGGCCAGGCGACCAAGCCCCAGTCTTCCTGCCCTGACTCCAGGTGCTCAGCTGCTGGCTGGCTGATGGCCCAGGCTCAGTGGGGTCCACAACCATCCGGCCTTACCCTCGTTTCCACAGCTCACAGTGCTCGGGTTGCAGGATATGCACAAAGGCATCCAAAGAAAAGGTCACCCTGGTTTTCCACATCTGCCCCAAGAGGTCACTTTGCTGTAATCGATCCAAGGCAGGGTCACGAAATTGATGGCCTCCACGCAGTTGAAGCCAGCATGGTAGCCATAGGGAAATGTCACCATGAACTCTCCAGCCTCTTGAGTCATGCAACTGAAGGAAATCCCACTGTCCTTGAGGACAGTGGATGAGATGAGAGCTACCTTGTGCCTCAGGAAGGCCTCAGGCCCAGGAACTGCCCGGGAAAAGCACCGGGGCCAGGCGTTCCAGATGCTGGCCGTGTTCTGGGGGCACCGCGTACCATGTTTTGGGCTCCCCGAAATACAGGTAGTTGATGCTGTAAAGGTCATGTCCTCTGTGTGCCAAGCAAAAGTGGTCTTCCACATCCCAAAGTACAGGTAGGGAGTGTTGACGCCTTCAATGACAACTCCACATTCCTGCTCCAATAGGTCCTGAATTGTTCCCAGGTGCCCAAGGTTCCATTGTTTAGTGTTTTCATCAAACAAGGAGCCACCGACATCAGCACCATAAATTGGTGAATCATAGATGCGATTCTTCCAATATTTTCTCTCCAAATCTTCAAAATTCCGGTGTGGTGGAGCCCAGTATTTTTCACTGTTTGACAAACACAGGCAACTAAAGCAAAAATAGACAAATTGAATTACATCACACTAAAAAGCTTCTGCACAGCAACGGAATCAACAAAGTGAAGAGACAACCTACAGAATGGGAGAAAATATTCGCAAACTAACCAGCAAGGGCTTAATAACCAGAAGAAAAACTTCCCCAGAAGTAGACAATATCTTAGATGTGGACAGCTTTTCCCAAGTTGTCAGAATAAGGCCCCTAATCATAATGAGACACTTACCCTTCTTAATTTTTCCTTGCTTATGTCTACCTCTTTTGCTTGGTAGGATAATGCTGTAACCAGACTTCTACACCCACTTGTTCTCATTCGCTGTTTTAATTTAGCCAAGTCCTGCAATGCTAGATTACTTACCAGCTGAACAGGAAGGAGTTTGTGTAGTTGCTAATACTTTGTGTTGCACATGGATAAATGCATTGGGTACTGCAGAGATTCAGTTACAAAAATTAATGAGCAGACTATTTGGCTATTAATAAAAAGGATAGACTCTTCATCTGAGTCATTCTTTGAGTAATCAATTTTGGTTGGGTTTGGTTCATGAGGACCCTGACTAAGGAGCATACTTCAAATTCTTGGTATTATTCTCCTAACAGTCATAATAGTAGTCTCAGTGGTACACTTTATTCTCTCAAAAAGTCTTAAATGTTTATGTGCAGCCATTTGATTAATAATAAATGGTATCTCTTCAGCCTATAATGACAAGAACTTAAGTATGTGATTATGGGGACACCATAACCTATGAACAACCTGTTGAGAATGGAAACTCAAAATGATGGTGACTGAGAGTAGAACTAATGCCCTAAATTTTGGTTATGCTCTTGGTCACTTGGTGAGAATGTGACCAAAAAGGCTGAAATAGTAAATAAAATTGTAAGAGGCCATTGATTTGGACTGGGCTCCCATGCTAGGCTCAACAGACCAAACCAATATAGAGTTTAATCACAGCAGCTGAGCTTCCGTTAATTGCAGGAGGTTCTGTAACCAATTAAGTCATAACCAATTACGTTGTCTTTATACCTCACTTCCATTTATTTTATAAATGTTTGCAGATCACCTTGTTGGCTGGAGTCTTCTAAACCTGTTTTGGCTCTGAGGGCTACCTGACAAGATTTTTTTTTTTTGCTTTGTTGTGTTGCTTTGTTCAAATAAACTCTGCTAAATTTAAAAGTCTAAGGGTTTTTCCTTTTAATACCTGGTAGTGAGGATTGCTGGGTTATATAGTAGTTTCATTTTGAATTTTCTTAAAAACCTCCATAATAGGTATACTAACCTATATTCCCACCAACAGTGTGCAAGAGTTCCCTTTTCTCCACACCCTTGCTAACATTTGTTTCTTTTGACATTTTGACATTTTGATAATAGCCATCTGAACGGGTGTAAGGTGATTTCAGAATGGTTTTGATTTGCATTTCCCTGATGATTAAAGATTTTGAGCACCTTTTCATATACCTGTTGGCCATTTTAATATCTTCTTTGGAGAAATGTCTATTCACATTTTTTGCTCCCTTTTAATTAGGTTATTTGGATTTTTTTCCTACTACTGAGATATATGAGTTCTTTAAAAATTTTGGATAGTAACTCCTTTTCAGATAGTTTGTAGGTATTTTTTCCCAATCCATAGGCTGCCATTTCATTTTCCTTATTGTTTCCTTTGCTGTGCAGAAGCTTTTTAGTATTGATGTAGTTCCACGTATTCATTTTTGCTTTTGTGGCCTGAGTTTTTGGGGTAATATCCAAAAAATCATTGCTTAAGCCAGTGTCCAGGAGCTTTTCCCCTATGTTCTCTTCTAGAAGTTTTATAGTTTCTGGTCTTACATCTAGGTCTTCTATCCATTTTGAATTGATTTTTGTGTATGGTATAAGATAAGGGTCCAATTTCATTCTTTTGTGTATGTGGAAGGTAGTTCTATTTTTAATATTTTGAGAAACCTCCATACTGATTTCCATCAAGCCTGTACTAATTTACATTCCCAACAGCGTACAAATGTTCCCTTTCCTACACATCCTCCTGACACACCTTTTGTCTTTTTTATAATAGCTATTCTAATAGGTATGAGGAGATATTTTACTGTGGGTTTAATTAGCATTTCCCTGATTAGTGATATTGAGCATTTTTTCAAATACCTATTGACCATTTGTATATGTTGTTTTGAGAAATGTCTATTGAGGTCCTTTGCCTACAGTTTACCTGGATTATTTGTCTTCTTACTGTTGAGCTATTTGAGTTCCTTATATATTTTGGATATTAACCCCTTATATAATAGGATGTATGGTTTCCAACTATTTCCCCCATTCCATAGGTTGTCTCTTCACTCTGTTGATTGTTTCCTTTGCTTTGCAGAAGCTTTTTAGTTTGATATAAGCCCACTTTTCTAGTTTTGCTTTTGTTGCTATGCTTTGGGTATCATATCCTAAAAATCTTTGTCCAAACCAATGTCAAGAAGTTTTTTTCCCTATGTTTTCTTCTAGTATTTTTACAGTTTCTGGTCTTATCTATTTTGAGTTGATTTCTGCATATGATGTGAGATGAGGGTCTAATTTCATTCATTCTAGAATCATTTATTGAAGAGATTGTCCTTTTCCTGTTATATGTTCTTAGCACCTTTGACAAAGATCAAGTCACCATAAATATATGGAATTATTTGGGGGCTCTCTCTTCTGTTCCATGGGTCTATTTTTATGCAAGTATGTCTGTTTTTATGCAAGTATCATGCTTTGATCACTATAGGTATGTAGTAGATTTTGAATGAGGTACTGTGCTGCCTACAGCTTTGTGCTTTTTGGTTCAAGGTTATTTGGCTATATGGACTCTTGTGGTTCTATACAAATTTAAAAATCGCATTTTCCTATTTCTGTAAAAAATGTCATTATAATTTCGATAGAGATTGCATTGACTCTACAGATTGCTTTGGGTAGTATGGACATTTTAACAACATTAATTCTTCCTATGCATTAAAAACAGGATTTGTTTCCATTTATTTGTGTCTTCAATTTCTTTCATCAATGTTTTATAGTTTTCAATGTCCATATCTTTCACTTCCTTGGTTAAATTTACTCCTAATGATTTTATTATTTTTAATACTGTCGTAAGTGGGATTATTTTCTTATCTTTTTTGGATAGTTCATTAGTGTATAGAAGTGCTACTGATTTTTGTATGTTGATTTTGATAAGATCATGTCATCTGCAAACAGCGACAATTTCATTACTTCCTTTCCAGTCTGTATGCCTTTTATTTCTTTTCTTTCCTAACTAAGAAGTGGTGACAGTGGGCATCTTGTCTTGCTCATTATCTTATAGGAAAATCTTTTTTTTTCTTTTTTTTTAATTTCAGGGTATTATGAGAGTACAAACATTATGGTTACATTTTATGTCTTTGCCTCACCCAAGCAAGGGTTAGAGGCTTGCCCTTCCCCTCTACAATGCTCTCCATGTCCTTTAGTTGCAGGTTTATTCCCCTATCCCCCTAATCCCTGGAGAGTATTAGTGCTATATAAGCACCCTAGTGTTCATCAGTTAGTACCAATTTGATGGCGAGTACAAGTGGAGCCCGTTCTTCTGACATATAGGACAATCTTTTAGTTTTCTACCATTGAGTATGGTGTTAGCTATAGATTTGCCATATATTATTAAATGTAAATGGATTAAATTCTCCAATCAATAGACATTGAGTGGCTAAATAGATTTTTTTTTAAAAAAAGAGATCCATTTATATGTTGCCTACAATAGACTCATTTTACCTTTAAGGATATACGTAGGCTGAAAGTGCAAAGATGAAAAGGAGATATTCCATGCAAATGATAACCAAAAGACAGCAGGGGTAGCCATACTTAAATCAGACAGAATAAAACTTAAGTCAAAAACTATCAATCACAAGAGACAAAGAAAGTCATTATATAATGATAATGTGGTCAATTCATCAAGAACATATAATAATTATAAATATATGTGCACCCATCAGAGCACCTAAATATATAAAGCACATATCAACAGAACTAAGGAAGATATATACAGCAATACAAAAGTAGTAAGGGGGTTCAATACCCCAATTTCAACAAAGGATAGATCATCTAGACAGAAAATCAATAAACAGAGGACTTGAACAACATCATAGTCCAAATAAACCTGACTACATTTACAGAACATTGCATCCAACAACATGGCACTTTCTCCAGGATAGAGCATATTTTAGGCCCACATGACAAGTCTTAACAAATTTAAGAAGATCAAAATCATGTGAAGCATCTTTTCCGACGACAATGATATAAAATTAGAAATAACAGGAAGAAAATTCAGAAATATGTGGAAATTAAACAACACAGTCTTGAACAATGAATGGGTCAAAGAAGAAATCAAAATTGAAAAATATCTTGAGACAAATGAAAAATAACACACAACATACAGAACTTATGGTATGCAGCAAAAGCAGTTCTAAGAGAGAAGTGTATGTTGATAAACTCCTACATTAAGTTAAAAAAAAATCTCCAACAACTTACTTCATATCTCAAGGAACTAGAAAAAAATAACTAAGCCCAAAGTCACCAGATAAAAAAATAATAAAGATCAGAGTAGAAATAAATGAAATAAAGACTAGAAAATCAATAGAAAACATCAATGAAATTGAGTTGTTTTTTTTAAAAAGACCAAAAAATTGAAAACCTTTAGCTAGACTAAAAATAAAAGAGGACTCAAAATGAAATTACAAATAAAAGAGGAGACTTTACAACTGATACCACAGAAATACAAAGGATCACACTACCATGAACAATTATACACAAATTAGATAACCTAGAAGAAATATATAAATTTCTAGAAATATTCAACCTACCAACACTGAATCATGAAGACATAGAATATGTCAATAGACCAATAACTAGTAAGCAGATTGAATCAGTAATAAAAAGCCTCCCATCATAGAAAAGCTTATTACCTGATGTCTTCACTGGTGATTTCTACCAAAGTTTTAAAGAACAATAAAGGACAATCTTTCTCAAGCTCTTCCCAAAAATTAAAGAGAACAATTCCAAACTCGTGTTACAAGGCCAGTATTACCATGATACCAAAGCCAAAGACACTACAAAAGAAAGTTACAGGCCAATATTTCTGATGAATATTGATGCAATAATAGCAAATTGTATTTCATGGAACAGTAAAAGGATCAACATATGCAAATCAATAAATGTGATATACCATGTTAACACGATGAAGTATAAATATCATGTGATCATCTCAATAGATTCGGAAAAAGCATTTGACAAAATTCAACATCCTTTTTTGATTAAAAACTCTCAACATATCAGGTACAGAAAGAATGTATCTCAACATAATAAAGGCCATATATAATAAAGGCCATAATAAAGGCCAAGTTCACTTGTGCGAATTTTCAGTACAGACACAGAAGTCTAAGTAACCGTAACTAACTTGTATCACTTGATCTAACTGCTTCTTTGATCTCACAGTCTCCACAGAATAACTAAATTGATTATTTAAATGTGTAAATCACATTATGTCAACTGCTGTTTTAAACCTGCAATGCTGTCTCATTTCAACTTGAAGAAATGTCAAATAATGTACTTAACATGAAATACAAGGCCCTACATGCTCTGACCTTTGCCTCTCTTCTTCTTCCTCTCTACGCTCCCCCAAAAATAAGCTGCCTTTTTTATTCCTGGAAAAATAAAATCACCAAGTTCCATGTTAGGTCTATTGTACTTGCTGTTTCCTGCAATGGAAAACTCCACTCTGGACCTTCCCATTTTGTCACCTGGGTTTCAGAAAGGTCTCCTGCTCTGCGAAGCCTTCCAGACCAATGACCTCGACCAGTACTTGCCCATTTTGCTCTATGGTTCAGTCTTGCTTTAGTGTCTCCACAGCACACATTACTGATTGAAATTATCTTATTCACTTATTTGTGAACTTGTTGACTGGGATGAATCAATGAATGAACAATGTGAAATATACATCCAGCTTTGAACAGGCAGTGGAGACTTGGAGAGAAGATATTCAGATGATGACACTTTTTTCCTCTCCTTGCTCATCTCTCCCAGTAACCTGAGTCCTACTACCCAGCTGAGTATCAGGCTGCATCTATAAAGTCATACTCAAAGCGTGACTGCAACCCAACCAAATCCCCCACCCAGCCAGCCAGCCAGAACCCAACCACCATCCCCTGAGCTCATTTGCCACCACTACACAATGTAACCAGCCATAGAATAAGCTTTGCCTTGAATGTCGTCAAATAATTATGAAGAAAAATACATAAAGAATAACCTCTACCCCCTCATGTCTGAAACCATAATATTAAAATAAAGTTACATTTTACATTTTGGTTACCTTTAATATATTTGTGAACAAATAGTGGTGACAACACATTATAAATATATGAATAACTCAAGAAAGTCATATATTTTATTCTGGGGTTCTACTGACCTCATCTGTAAAAAGGTAAAACTTGTTCATGAAATGGGGGAGAGGGAGGGAAAAAGACAAGGGAGGGAGACTGAAGGGGAACGAATCCAGGATTCTTCAAAAGTTCAGCAACCACCACAGTTGGCCCAGAGGATGGGAGCTTGGCATAGATCAGGTTCTGGCAATCTCAGCAGTACCTAGTTCTCATAAAGACACAAGTTTGTCCAGTGGATGAAACCTCAGCTAGAGACCCAGAAGTTACCAGTGTCCAAAGACATTCCAAGGTCTGGGAGGAAGAACAAAGTATAGCTAATTTGTCAACTACCACAAATTCAGCAGCATTCAATGGAATCACCGTATGGGCTCTCTCATGCATGACCAGTGTCCTGCAAACTCGGCCAAAGCTTTGAGATGTAAATGTGACCAGTCTCAGCAAGCCTCCTACTACACAGTAGAGCAGTGAGGAATAAAGGCAATCCGTGGGCTTAGAGGACAGGGGCCCAGCAGCACCCTGGAACTTTGGGAGGATTGGGAGGATCCTGGGGTTCAGGGACTCAGTGGTACAGGCTTTTCTATCAATGCACCATCCTCAGGCTAGGGCTGAGCCTTAGGCCCCAGAACTGTGCACGCTGTGTCCACCAAGCGCCTCTTAGCCGGAGCATGGAGAGTTGGCACCTGAGCACGCAGGTCCTGATGACGACGACCGCGACCATTTCTGCCCTTTGGTGGGTGGAGAATTTGTGCCGACACACCCAGGGTGGGCGGTGGGGTTGTTATGCGTTGCCGGGAACTGCGTATGGCCGTGGCCCCACGCTGAGTAGCAGTGCTACTGGCCACAGATCCCCGAAGGGGAGAAGAGTGCACAGGGGCGCGGCTGCGGGTACGACCACTGGCAGCCACAGGCCGAGGGGGATGCAGGGCCCGGCGGGGTGGGAGGTGCCTCAGACCTAGCCTGGCTTTCCTGGGCGATTGGACCTCCCTCCAGATGGTCAGCTCCTGGCTGGCTGGTGCCCTGGACTCCCTGTGGTCCACAACCATTCGATCTTCCCCGCGTTTCCACAGCTCATAGCGCTCGGGTTGCAGGATGCGCACGAAAGCATCCATGGAAAAGGTCACCCTGGCCTCCCCGCAGCTGCACTGAGAAGCCACTTTGCCATAATCGATCCATCTCGGGGTCGCGAAATTGATGGCCTCCGCGCAGTTGAAGCCATGGTTGAAGCCAGAGTGGTAGCCATAGGGAAAGGTCACCATGAACTCTCCAGCCTCCTGAGTCATGCGACTGAAGGGAATCCCATTGTCCTTGAGGACAGTGGGAGAGATGAGGGCCACCTTGTGCCTCAGGAAGGCCTCACAGCCCCGGGAACTGCCCGGAAAAAGCACCCGGGCCAGGCGTTCCAAGCGCTGGCCGTGTTCTGGGGGCACCGCGTACCAAGTTTTGGGCTCCCCGAAGTGCAGGTAGTTGATGCTGTAAAGGTCCATGTCCTCTGTGTGCCAAGCAAAGGTGGTCTTCCACATCCCAAAGTACAGGTAGGGAGTGTTGACGCCTTCGATGACAACTCCACATTCCTGCTCCAATAGGTCCTGAATCGTTCCCAGGTGCCCAAGGTTCCACTGTTTAGTGTTTTCATCAAACAAGGAGCCACTGACATCAGCACCATAAATTGGTGAATCATAGATGCGATTCTTCCAATATTTTCTCTCCAAATCTTCAAAATTCCGGTGTGGTGGAGCCCGATATTTTTCACTGTTTGCCAAATGGTGATACTCCCGAAGGGTCATGGCTTTCTTCTTTTTATGGTATTGAGTAAACACCCCTGCCTGCCCAGAGGCCACCTGCTGGAGGGGAGTGGCTATTAAGATGTCATTGATGTCATCATAGGTCTGTCTGGCTTTCCACTCCTTGGGAGGAATTACCTTGGCTAGGCCAGCTCGGTGTGCACCTTGGGATTCCATATAAGCAATGTATTTATCAAAATCGTTAAACTCTTCTTTGGTTGGATGGAATATCATTATGCTACAGTTTGGATTCTGGGCACAGTTGGCCTTAGACTTCATAGTTCAATTTAATAAGCAGCAAACTCCCAGTGTTTAGGTATGTTCTAGATGGTTGAGGGTGTAGGAAAATGCTACTTGTAAAAAATTGGGTGGTTGTATGTATGAGGTAGCAGGATCTACCAGCCAATGTTTTTGCAAATGGGATGATAATCTTTCTTAGGCTTGTTGGTGCACCAGGGAGACTCCACTCTGGGCAGCAGCTTTACCCAGGGACTGATGGTGTCTGTGCTTGCAACTCTGTTATGTTTCTCAGTTGCTGCCTGCCTCTGTTCTCTTGAGGTTTATTGAATTACTCAGACCTGGGTGGGTGACCCAAATATAGCAGAATAGGACTTCAGGGCAGTCTTTAAAATGAAATCTAAAAGAAAAAAATACCAAGGTATTGAAAATTAATGTTTGGGAAAAGTTATTAGGGAACTACAAATTAAATACCACAATGACATATTACTATACAAAGAGAGGCTAAAATTTTATAGGGTTGACAATATGAGTGATGGTATAGATGTGGAACAATAGGAATTTTCATAGTACTAGAGAGAATGTGAAGCACAACAATCACTTTGGAAAACCATGTGGACAGTATCTTTTATCAACTGCACTGTTCCACATGCCTAGGAAATGTGTATGGCTGTGTCCTGAAAGTCATGCCCAGGAATGTTCAAAGTAGCTTTGTTTCCAGTAGCCAAATGCGGTAAACAAACAACCCAAATGTTCATCAACGGTAGAATGAATAAGTACATTGTCGTGTATCCATACGATGGAATACCATACGGCAATGAAGGTAAACAAAATCTACATAAAAATACAACAGATTTTATAAAGATAATATTGAGCAAAATTATTCAGACTCAAAAGAATGCCTATTCCATAATTCCATTTATATTAAGATGAAAAGGAGGCAAAGTAATCTATGTTCGAAGTCAAGAGTAGTCGTTACGTTTGAGAAAAAGGTTGTGGGGAGGGGATATGAGCATCTCTGGAGTAAAGTTAATCTATTGTGGACGTGTATACTGGTTACATACCCATCAGAATAGCTAATGGTGATAATTTATCAAGCTATGATGATTTTCACAAATTTCTGTGTATGTTAATTTAAAAATAGAGCATAGAGAAAAGGCATTAAAAACAACTGAAACAACTATTTCACTGTATTAAAAGGAAAAGTAAAAATGACTGAAAATATATTAACTAAACATTCAATTGACAAAGGCAGCAAATTAGAATTAGAGAAAGAAGGAATAGTAAAGAAATAACAAAAAATAAAGATGACATGTTTCCTTAACTCATACTGTGTGACTTTGTGGTGTTTGTCCCCTATGCCTTGCACAACTGGTAGCAGCCTTACACGGACCAATCTAGCATTAAAGAATTTTTCCCCATAAAGAAGAGCCATCCAAAAGACACAAAGTAAGAAAATAGTAAGGTTCCATCATAAATGTTAGGATTTTTTCAGGAAAGTATAATTCAGGGAGAGGACACAGGTGTTGATGATTTTGGTGGAGGATGGATCATTAAATCTATCTTGGATAAAAAAGAAAATGAGAACATAAGCTGAAGGAGAGTAAATAGTATTTGATTCATAAGCTGGATTTCTCTACTAGACCAAATAATTTTGTTAGCACATTAGGAAATAGAAGCTAGAAATAAACTGGGATGCTTGAAACAGATTTTTTAAACTAGGCACAGTTTTTAACTGAGTGCCTATTTTAATGATGTCTTAAAATCTTCCTGAGTTTTGACTTTATGCTATTAAAACTTCGAACTCTTTCCCTCTTCCACATTTTCCCTTCCAAAATTTCTCTTTCTTCTCAGTTCTTAAATTCCACCCCTTCCTAAGTGAATGAACTTGGCCCCTTATTTTCCTTTACTGCCCCAACAAAACAATATATCTTCTTTCACCTCCTATAGTTAGTTCCATTTTGGCACTTATCATTTCTACTTTATATAACGTGGACAGCAAGAGTCACTTTTATTTAGCACTTCATTATTCCAGGCCCTTTATTAAGCACTTTCTATATAGCATCCCATTCAAAACTCACAACTAATCAATGCAGCTGGTACTATCATTGTCCCCACTTTATGGAGGAAGAAACCGAGGTACAGAGAAATTTATATTTAATGCAGTAACTTGTGTCCTCAGTTTCTACAGTTAAGTCTACTTGTCTTATCTTTCATATAAAAGTATTTCAAGAACCTTATCTGAGTCTTGTTCATCATTGTATTTTCCAAAGGATCTTGGTAACATATTATAGGCACTCGAAATCTTTCTGTTAGAGAAGTAATTAAGTGATGTGCTTGGGCACATACTGCCTTACTATTCTCCTCTCAGGGGAAGAAGAGACACAGTTCTCCAGGGCTAATACCTCCATCTGAACTCCTTAAATCAACACCTCTCACTTGCTCCAGGACTACAGTCAATTAAATAATCATGATCATCTTTATTGTTATTAAATTATCAGTCATCGATCTCCTGATTTAAGTTACTGTCCTTTCTCTCACCTTCCTTTGAGTATCAAATGTGTCAAAAACGTAAATGAAAATAGTCTACATTCACAAACCCATTTCCTCTCCTCTCTCTCCCCGTGCCCCATCTCTTCTGGTTCTGCTCCCACCTGGCTACTGACAATGTTCTCTGTAAAACATCAACTTGCCTCCCAAATGCTGCTCCAGGGGTTACACTTTATCTCTCCACATCACTGGTTCAAGGAACATCTTCCTCCTTCCTCCTAAAATTTCCCTAAACTCTAGGGCACTGATATTCCTCTTAACTCTCTAGTTCTTCTTTTCTGTCTCCTTGGTTCCACCTCCTCTTCCTTCTACACAAATGCAGACCTATCTCAAAGTTCAATTCTCATCTTTCTTACCTTTCTTTTTTTTCTCCCTTTAATTTTCCTATTTGTGTTCAGGCCTTTTGTTAGAACACGCTCCCTCCCTTTAAACATTTTATTTATTGTCATAGCTTTCTCTAATACTTTCTCTCTCCTAAGCTTCTGCTTTGCTTCTCCTTCTTGGATGGCCCACTGAGCCCCTGAAAGTCAACCTGTTTAGTATAATACAAGATGATCATCGTTCTCCTGAAACTAATTTTCTCCTTAATTTTCTGTCTTTATTTCTACCAATGGTAGTAGAGTTATCCTAGTCACCATCTACTATTATATCTGCCTCTCTCCAGACATATAGCCAGTGCCTGTCAGAGGAGCCAATGATAATCTACTGTGAGACCCCAGGGACATCTATACATTCCAGGGAGGCTTCCTGTGCTCTCCTTACCTTCCTTATATGAGAACCCAAGGATCCAGCTGACCTTCTCTCCTACGTACAGCCGCCACCACCCAAGCTAGACCTTGAGGAATCTGTAAGTGCCAAGATTAACTGTATCATATGATAGCCTCCCTGTCTCACCCTAATTTTTAATCTTAAAAATTATTCTACAGTGATTTTATTATTAATTCTTTATATTTTTTGGAATATATAATCAAATATTTCATTCTTTCTATCTGAAAAATTGCTCTAAAGAAATGAAAAAAGAAAAATGAGACAATTTAGAAAGAGAAACTTAAATACCATGCTGAGCCTTTCCTCCATGAAATAATAAAATGCTGACTATGAATATCACACAAGCCCCCTTTCTTATTGAATATACAATTAAAATAAGTCTTGAGTTGACCATTTTGTATTTGTCTTATAAACTATTTCCTTTCTACATTTCTAAGGATTCTAGGAAGAATGAGGCAATGTCTCCATATAGACAGTCTTCGGGTGTTGCACATCAAAAGGAAATACTCTGATTTGTAACTGTCTCTGTGCTCAAAACTGCTCAGAATTTGCCAGGTACAATGACAGAGTGATCCTTCCATGTTCCAACCAAGTGTGTCACTTCTCTCTGTGTCTCAAACGGTTGCTTTTACTGTGAGACGACTGCTTCTTGCATCTTTCAGCTGGAGCCATGGTTGCCAGTGGAGAATACTGTCTCTTCAGATACTCTTCCATTTTAACCTTACCCATGGTAATCACAGTAACATGGACTTCTTCATCTAAGGAAATTGGACAGTTCTGACAATTGAAGAAAAGTATTTTCTTCTTATCAGAATAGTTACAAATACTTGGTCCCTTAAAATTGATGGATTTCTGGAAATTTGAAAGTCTTTCCCCCAGGTCTTTTAAAAATAATCTCTCCTAAACTTCCCTGGTGGGTGTGTGTGTGAGATTAAACTGGGGAAGGTGAGAACTGAAGTTCAGTAAGTTTAACGGCCCCTTTTACTGCAGCCCTTACCCAGATTGCAGGACAAATGGAGAGCCTTTTTGTCTTTCATGTTACATACATATTTTTACTTTTGTTTGTTATTTTCATGTTGCATATATATTTCAAATCTATTACTTCAATGAGAGATTGTTGACAAAATGCTTCCAGACATTAGCTATTGTTTCTTCTGACAGTCAATATCTAAATGCTGTGCTGAATCAAAATTTTCTTCTCAAGTTAGAAAATCTACTTACCATTCATCAAAAATAATTTATAATCATAATATTTGATAGCTGAAAAAATTCTATTTTATGGAGACAAGTGATTCAATTTTTTCCCTATTATTGGACAGTTATTTTGTTTTCACTTTTCCACAATTATTACTAATCACTTATACTTAAATATGTGGCCCATATTTTAGTATCTAGAACAGGATAATCAGTAAAATATTGGTTGAATGAATGAAGTTCCTTAGATTAGTACTTATAAAGGGAATTACTTTATTGTAGGATTTAAATATTTTAAGATCTT
>NW_012152507.1:7161935-7165266 GCF_000956105.1 Propithecus coquereli | reverse complement strand
TGATTAGACTTCCCTGCATGGTGACCTGACTGGACTGTTTCCTGGGTGAGCCCCTGATGCTGGTATCTCTAGGGCTGGTCATATTCAACAGTGAAAGATCCTGGAAAGATCCAATCTTTCTCATGGAGGAGACAGGTCTGGCTTCCCCACCAAATGGAAAAAGAGGCCTATAAATTCCTAAAAATATCCTACTTGTAAAGTTCACTTTATCAACTTGTTTTCCCTATGACAACAGTTCATGCTCAATGATTCCCGGAAATTCCAAATCCAGAGACCACCTTTTTCAACTACTCTAGAGAATGAAGTTCAATCTTCTACCAGGGAAGAAGAGGGGCAGTTTACCCAGTTGCTCAGGAGAAGGGTAGAGATATGGGGCTCTGCTTCTTAGACCTTCAACAAATCTCCTTAGCCTCATTTTAACTGCCACTTCCACAGGGTACCTAATGACATGGCATCTTAACCCTTTTGAGTTTTGTAGAGACAATTGTGTTGCTTCTTGGCTTTCCTCACTGCCAATTTAGGATTCAACTTTCCAGGGTTTGATAAATCAGTTTATATTTGTCAATCAGCTTTCCAACTTCCAAAATTTGGCCACTACTTTGTCTTCTTTACCATTTTCTGTCTTTGTAAGTTTATTTCTTAAAACAAGAAAATTCCTGTTACTGTCACTTTAGTTGGGTTTTGGAAGGGAGTGAAGTAAATGACTGCATTTAAATCCACCATCCTTATTGCTTCCTGTTTTCCCAAATGTTTCTCTCAATAGTTCTTATAAAAACTCTTGGTTTCAGTCAAATAATCATTGCCCCAACTCTATTCTCTTCTTTCCTCACTTCACTTTTCTCTCCCTTCTCTTTCCTAAATTACAAACCCTGCCTTCCAGACCAATCCAAGGCTCTCCTATAGAAGGTATTTTTCTTTACCAACCCCAAACCTTGGTGGGGATTATGTCCTGTACACTCCATGAGTGCTATTTGCCTGGGCCATTTTTTGGTGCTTAATACAAACTGTTGCAGTGGGAACTCTTCAGAATGTGTTTTACTTGACAGGCAGCGTTCATCTCTAATGGGCACTTATCTAAGTTAATAAATCTCTTCCGTCAGATGTACTTGCTTCTCTCTCTAAGATATCCGCGTGTCTCTGCCCCACAAGCTTCCATATACCCTTCTTAATAAACTGCACGGGAAAGGGAAGATTTTTAAAAGGTGACTTTTCCAGTATTCTTTGTGCCTACAAATGCCAATATTTGGTATGGACTTCCTATTTAGGAACATCCAGAAGTGTGGATATAGAAGCGAAGACACATGGCAGGAAGTATCATGCATGAATAGCATAGATTAAATTGTGACATGAAACCTAAAGTTTAGGACTCGGCCTTTAAATCCAGCAAATTAAGTATAGCATTATAATTTCACTGTGACATATAATAAATTGAGCATGGGATTATTAATCTTTTCCAAGTCATCTCTGTTTACTTTCATTTGTTGCTTGGATACTATGGCAGCAATAGTGGTACCTGGCAGCAGAAAGAAGGAGGAGCCAGAAGTCCTCTTGAACCCATCTACAAGGACACACCACTCTAGTGAGTTCTGAGACAACTTCTAATATATACTTCTTTGCATTGTCAATAAACTTTAAGTACATTTCTTGAGTAGCATGTAAGCTTGGTTCTTGGACTCTTCCAGAAATTCTGTAAATTGCTCAATAAGGTTTTTTTTTAAATCCCCTTTGGCTTAAACTGAATAGAGTGAATTCTACAGTAAGCAACTAAAGAATCCTGACCAATACATTTCCCCTCTCTCATTCCCATTCCTCAAAGGCAATCACTTGCATATTTTAGCTGTTTCTTCTGTTTGTTTTACCTGTGTTTCTAGAATTTTTAGTTTTAAATATTGTGGACACTCATACTATAAAAGATATAGATTTAGTTCTCTTATTCCTCACCCCAACACACATAGACTTTCCCTATCCCTTTTATACAGCTATGTAAAATTCTTTGGTTAAATCAAAAGCCTGAATGTTTACCAAGTAAAATTAGTCACAGCTAAGTCACATAATATACTATAATTACACTGCCATTCATGTATAAATTTTTATTTATCCTATAGTTAATAATTGTCTCAGTCTTTCATTGGTTTTATATATATTAATTCATTCCCAGATTCATTTCCAGAAATCTCTTCTACATACATAAGACACATTGCTACCGAATCAGATTTCTTGTCTCAGAAATGTCCTTCCTGGAGCCCTCATATGCTTACTTCAATCTAGACTAGTTGGTCTTTAGGTCGTTGCACAGCCTGCATCCTGAGGTTTCTGCTCACCAGGGAATCCCAATTCCCCTCACTTCATTCAATCTCTTTCCTGGTTTACTCGCTGTGTTGGTAGAGCATATCCAACAGGAGCATCCTTGGAAGCTTCATTAGAGATTAACTAGCTCACAGAATCTCCAGGACCAGAGACTAGGGTTTGAAGACTGTGTATTCAGGAACAATTATCCAACAAACCATAATGAGGTATTCATATACCCCCTCTGGTAAGGCACCAAAGACTCTGGGAAAGGGACATTTCGAACTACAATTGAAGCCACTGTTATCTCTGAAAGGTCAGTCTCTCTCTATCCTCCTCCATGAACAGATCCTCCACAAAATCTGCTTCCTCATATTTCTTCAAATTGAGGTCCTCCTTGGAATGTCTGATTGGTAGAGCATAGGTCATAGGTCTATACATTTGTCATATTAATAATAGATGCTGGATAGTTGAGTTCTATCCTCCACTTTGGTGAGGCAGGGATCATAATGTGGGAACTTACTCAAACATAAAAAGGGAATTTTAAGGTTATTGAGTTGCCACAAATATCACAACTGTCTATCAGAGTTTGCATGTCTTTGTTCTACCTTTGTGATTTTCTTTCAGGATTTTGAAAACACTGTTCCACTGAATTCAAGCCTCTAGAAATCCAAAACCCATTTTCTGATTCTTTTTGCACAACCAATTTTTACTTTCTGAACAATTTTAGGGTATTCCTCTGCTCCTTATTTTCTGAGATTTCTTTAAGATATGACTGGTAAGTCTTTTTTGTCAACTACTGTGTTAGACTTTTCAATGTAGAAATTCATTTTCTTCATTGCTGTGAAATTGTCTTCTTTCTTTAATGTATTCCTTTGCATTTCATTTTTAGTTCTCTCTCTCTCTCTCTCTCTCTCTCTCTCTCCTCTGGAAATACAATTAGTTGGACATCAAACCTCTTCACTGATCCTTGCCCTAAAATGCATACATTTATCTCATTTGAAATCGAGGCCCAGGAATTTGTGGTGTATGAGCTTTTGTTTTT
>NW_012152507.1:7159623-7161655 GCF_000956105.1 Propithecus coquereli | reverse complement strand
TCGTAGCTCACTGCAGCCGCAAACTCCTGGGCTCAAGCGATCCTCCTTTTTCAGCCTCCCAAGTAGCTGGAAAAATAGGCACACACCACCATGCCCAACTAATTACTTCTATTTTTAGTAGAGACAGGGTCTTGCTCTTGCTCAGGCTGGTCTCAAACTCCTGACTTCAAGCGATCCTCCCACCTCAGCCTCCCAAAGTGCTAGGATTACAGGTGTAAGCCACCACACACAGCCCATGAATCTACTTTTTATCTCTATAAATTTGCCTACTCTAGACATTTTATATAAATGGAATCATATAATATGTGGTCTTTTGTGTCTGGCGTCTTTATCTCAACGTGTTTTTGAGCCTCATACATGTTGTATGGTATTTCTTTTTATAGCCAAATAGCATTCTATGGTATGCATATACCACATTTTAGTTATCCATTCATCATTTCATGGACAATTTGGTTTTCATTTTTGGACTATTATGAATAATGCTGTTATGAACATTCATGTTTATATGTGAATATATGTTTTTATTTCTCTTGGGTAGGTACCTAAGAGTGGAATTGCTGGGTCATATAATAACTCTATGTTTAACATTTTGAGAAATTGCCATACTGTTTTCCAAAATAACTGCAGTGTTTTTACATTTCCACTAGAGCAAGGTTCCAATTTCTCAGCATCCTCATCAATACTTGTTATCTTTTTCATTACAGCAATTCTAGTTGTTATAAAGCAGTAATCATTATAGTTTTGATTTTGCATTTCCTTAATGACTAATGATGTTGAGCATCTTTTCATATGTTTATTGGCCATTGATATATATTTTTTTGGAGAAATTTGTATTCAATCCTTTGCTTATTTTTAAAAATTTGTTTTCTTATTACTGAGTTTCAAGAGGTCTTTGTATGTTCTGGTTACAAGTTCCTTTTCAAATATGTTCTCCAAATATGTTTTCTTTTCACTTTCTTGGCCGTGTCATTCAAAGTACACAAGTTTTAAATTATGATGAAGATCACCTTATCAATTTTTGTTGTTGTTGCTTGTACTTTTGGTTTTGTGTCTAAGAAATTATTGCCCATCTCAAGGTCACAAAGATTTTCCTATGTTTTCTTCTAAGTGTTTTATGGTTTTGGCTAATATTTAGGTCTATGATCAATTTTGACTTAATTTTCATGTATGGTGTGAGGTAGGGATCGAAATTCATTCTTTTGTATGCAGATATCTAGTTGTTCCAGCATCATTTGTTGATGAATAGTCTTTCCCCATGGAATTGTCTTGAAACTTTTCTTGAAAATCAATTGACCATAAATGTAAAGGTTTATTTTGGACTTTCAATTCTATTCCATTGAACCATATGTCTACACTTGTACCAATGTCTTGACTATTATAGCACTGTAGTAAGTTTTTAAATAGAAAAATGTGAGCCTTCCAAATTGTTCTTCTTTTTCAAGATTGTTTTGGCTATACTGAATCCTTTATATTTGCATATGAATTTTAGGATCAATTTTTAATTTCTTGGGGAACATGCCAGCAGGAATTACCACAGGATTCTGATCTGTAGATCAATTTGGGGAGTATTAGTATCTTAATAGTATTGTCTTCTGATCCATGGATTTGGAATGTCTTCCATTTAGCTCTTATTTAACAATGTTTTATAGTTTCCATATAGAAATCTTGCACTTCTTTTGTTAAATTTATTCCTAAGCATTTTATTCTTTTTGACACTATTTTGAATGGAACCGTTTTCTCAATTTTGCCTTCAAATTGTTCGTTGCTAGAGTATCAAAATCAGCTAATTTTTGTATACTGATTTCGTATCCTGCAACCTTGCTGAACTTCTTTTTTAGTTCTAGTAGTTTTTTAGCAGGGTCCTTAAAATGTTCTATATAAGATCATCCCATCTGTCAATACAGATAGTTTTATTTCTTTCTTTTCAATCTGGATGTCTTCTTTTTCTTGCCTTAATTAATATTACCTTCAGTGTAATGGTTAACAGAAGTCATGAGAATAGATAACTTTAAGGATCTTTTTCCTGCTTCAA
>NW_012152507.1:7156052-7158508 GCF_000956105.1 Propithecus coquereli | reverse complement strand
GCCCGCCTCCGCCTCCCAGAGTGCTAGGATTACAGGCGTGAATGACCGCGCCTGGTCCTTAATTTTTCTTATTATTTATTGACCTTATAATCCCTTTTTAAGCCATATATCTATTATTTCCTATTTGTTCTACCAGCCTGACCATTGATTCCAGAATTTTTCATGTAGATGATCACATTTTCTAACAAAAAGAACACAAACATTATATTTCTTCTTCTTCTAATACCTATACCTCTTATTCTTTATTTTGAAAATAAGAAGAATGATAATATTAAATAACTAGATATGATCTCCAGTAAAATATTCAATGGTGACTGAGTTAGTAGATGTTCTATACTCATTTCAGATTTGAATAAGAGTGGTTCTAAATGTTACCATTAACTTACAGCCTATTATTTATCACCTCATCTGAGACACTTTTGAGAGTAAAAGGGACCCAAGGATGACAGGAATAAACCAGGACCCTACTGATAGATGAGACAGTTAAAAAGCAGTAGATATGTAGAACTCTGTACTCCCAAACTGCAGAATATAATTTTTTTCCAAGTACTATACAAACTTTACAAAATTTACCATAAAACTGTGACTATAAAACAAGTTTCAACAAATGTGAAGGGTTGAAAACAGTCAGAACATGTCACTAGAAAACAATAAAGCCAGACATTAACATCGAGAAGAGAACTAGAAAATTACCAATTTTATAAAAATACATTTCTAAATAAATCTTCAATGATAATAAAATTTAAAAAGGAAATTAGGAAATACTTTGAACTAAATGAGAATGAAAATACTACATTTCAAATCCTGTAGGATGCAGGTAAATAGTATTAAAAGGGAAAGTTATAGATGTAAGTACTTAAGAAAAGGAAGAAGGCTAAAAAAGTAAATGAGCTAAGTATCCATCTGCAGAAGTCTGAAAAAACTAACAGCAAAGAAAGTAGAAGAAGGGAAATAATGGGAAATTGATGAAATACAAAGCTAATAGAAAATAGAGGATGAACAAAACGAAAAGTTGTTTTTTAAAAAGTCTAATAAAATTAAAAAGCCTTGGGTGAAAATGGTAAAGAACACAAGCAGAAGGCACAAATAATCAATATAAGGAAAGATATAGAGATCATCGCCACAGATGCTGCAGACATTAAAAAAATATATACTATGAGCAACTTTCTGACAACACATTTTAAACTTTAGATAAACTAAATTTTTAGAAAAATATGACAGCAAAATTGACACAAGAATAAATAAATAGGACACTAAACATATCCATAATCATCAAGGACACTAAAGCAGTAGTCAAAACTCTTTCTAGAAAAAAACCTCTAGGCCCAGATGGCCATATCAAGCAAATTTTACCAAACATTCAAGGAAGACATAACTCCAATCTTAGACAAATTTTCCCAGAGAACATAAAAAGAAAGTATACTTCCCAACACATTTCCAACAAGGATACTATGAGAAAGGAAAATAATAGGCCAGTCTGGCTAATGACCATGGATATAAAAATCCTAAATGAAATCTGAGCAAACTGATTCCAGCGATACGATCAAGATATGTTTATTCCATGAATGAAAGGTTAGTTGAAACTTAAAAAAATAATATGCAATAGCATATAAAAAATTAAAGAGAATCTTGTTAGATGCAAAAAAGGTACTTGATAAGATTCATCATCCTTTCAGCAAATTAAAAATAGGAGGCAAAATCTTAATAGAATAAAGTGCATCTACCTAAAACCTTCAGCAAAATCATACTTAATGAGAAGTTAAGTTTACCCTTTCAGATCAGGAAAAAGACAAGGATGTCTGCTATCAGCATTTTTATTCAACATTGTCCTAGAAATCCTAACCAACATAAGAAGGCAAGGAAAAAAGAAGAAAGGAAGGGGAAAGAGATAGAAAAGGAATAAACAAAGCTGTCATTGTTCGCAGATGACATGACTGTATATATGCAAAAATCCAAATCTCTGAATAGACCATTTGAACTAATAGAGTTTGGCAAGGTCTCTGAATTTAAAATAGCTATATATAAAAATCAATTATATTTCTATAAACCAGCAACAATTAGACAATCAAAATTTAAGAAAAATGCCATTTATAATGGCATTAAACATAAGTGACACTTAAGACTAAAGCTAATGAAAATTTGCAAGATTTCTATGAAGACAATAAATACACTCAGAGAAGAAGTACATTAAATATACTTTATGCTATTTAAAAACAACCTAAATATAAGGAAAGATATAACCTGTTAATAGATTTGAAGACTTAATATTGCAAAAATTCCATTCTTCTTAATCTACAGATTCAGTGTAATCCCAATGAAAATTCCAAAAGTACTCTTGTGAAACTTGATGACTGAATCCTAAATTTTACAGTAAAGTCCATAGGACTAAGAATAGCAAACACATTCTTATAAAAAAGGAATAAGTAAGAAGACTTGCTCAACCAGATTTCAAGACC
>NW_012152507.1:7153813-7154168 GCF_000956105.1 Propithecus coquereli | reverse complement strand
TATACATATGTATGTATATACACACACACTATATATATACATTATATATAGTCTGTTGTAAGAATATATTTTATTAATGCATTTCCCTATTGGTAGCTATTTACATTACTTCCAGGATGGCATAAAAAACCCTTTACATATGTCCTTGTGCTTGTACATGATAATTTATATAAGGTAGATACTTTGAAGTATCATTTCTAAGTGATACAGAAACTACCTTTTTCTTTTACTAGGCAATATCAAATTGCTCTACTTAGCTGCTATCCTAATTAACATATACACTGATAAAGTAGGAGAGTTTCTGTTTCTCCACACCTCCAGGTGCATTTGATAATGTCAGCTTTTTAATATTTGG
>NW_012152507.1:7142049-7143747 GCF_000956105.1 Propithecus coquereli | reverse complement strand
GCTTGAGCCCAGGAGTTTGCGGTTGCTGTGAGCTACGATGATGCCACGGCACTCTAGCCAGGGCAAGACAGTGAGACTCTGTCTCAAAAAAAAAAAAAATATATAAAACTGATTAAGGCAATAACTTTTTACATCAGAACATGATTTTTTTCCTGTTAAAAGTCATTCATTCACTCATTTGGAAACTGTTTACTGGGCAACTCTTGGTACCAGGTATTGTTTTAGATGTTTGGCCTACGTTACCGAGCAAAACAAAGATCCCTGACCTTATAGAACTTATATTCTATGTGGGAGAGGTAGAGAAAGAAACAATGAATGTAACATAACTAAATTATATAGGGTCATGGATGATGATCTGTGCTATGTATTTATGTATAATATTATAATTTTTAAAAAGAAAAAGAAGAGTAGGGCAAGGGAGATATGGAGTACAGGATGTTAGGGGACAGAGGGTGAGAACAGCTACAATTTTAAATGGGGCTGCCAGGGTTGGTTGGCCTCATTTGCACAAAGATTTGAGTAAGATGGAGAAAAGTAGCCTTGGTAGAGAAAATATTAATAGCTAGTGCAAGGGCCCTAAGGCAGGAGCAGCTGTGCATGTCCAAGCTACTAGGAAGGCATGTAACCTAGGAAAGCATGAATAAGTGATAAGGTCAAAAAGGTCAGGGGAAGGCCAGATCACAGAAAACCCTGCAGGTTACTGTGAGCACTTTGACTTTTACAGTGAAGGCAATGGGGTTGGCCAGTGCCTCCCCACTGTCTGACTGGATGCCCTTTTCTCAAAATCCCATCTAACTGGGATTTTTTTAAATTGCTGCCAATCTGATGCTACAATGTGATAATTTATTGTTAGTTTACTTCCATTTTCCTCATTAGGAGGGTAAATGTCTTTCATGTTTATTGCATATTGTGGACTTGGAATTGCTTTTTCTGAATGGCCTGTTTATATCTTTTGCCCATTTTTTAAATTGGGTTGTTTATATTTTTTATATGTATTATT
Organism: Propithecus coquereli; assembly: GCF_000956105.1. Taxonomy (NCBI): domain Eukaryota; kingdom Metazoa; phylum Chordata; class Mammalia; order Primates; family Indriidae; genus Propithecus; species Propithecus coquereli. Next base: position 7,142,747 of record NW_012152507.1, on the reverse strand, counting down.
ATTAGTAATAGCAATAATTCTTTATATGTTATAGGCATTACAAAATTTCCTACTGATCTCTATTTATCTATTGACTTTGTTTTTGGCATCTTCTGTCATAAAATTAATTTTTATATAGATGAATTTTTAAATTATTTCTTTTAAAACTCCTAAGGTATTCTCCCTTAATCAAAAGGTCTTTTCAAACTCTAGGTTCTATAAATGGTTTCTTAAATTTTCTTCTTAGGGGTTTATGGTTTCTTTTTTCCCTTTCTGGTGTTTTTGTGTAAGCTTTGAAGCTGGAATTCTTGCATTACTTCCTGCCATAAGAACAGTCAGTTTTACAATCATGGTTATTATATAAAACATCCTTTTCACATTAAACTAAAATACACTTTTGTCATAATAAAATGAAGGACTATTTTTAAAGGTTAAGATATACTATACCATCTCTAAAACCTGATAAGAATGATCTGCAAGGGATGGCTTCATAGATTATGAGAAATAGAAAATGTAGCAGGATGTCAGTCACTAAGACAGCTGAGGGATTAAGACCCAGAGCAGAAGGGAGGGAGAGGTGGATCACCTGGAAAGCTGAAGATATGGGCATAGCCAAAAGCAGCTTGATAGATCCGCTGAAAGGGGAAATGAGCCATCCATGTTTAAGAGCTTGTATTTTCCCAGAGGAATCAGAAGATCTACTCTCAGAACAGAGGATG
>NW_012152507.1:7129932-7140979 GCF_000956105.1 Propithecus coquereli | reverse complement strand
TTACAGTAACATAACGAAGTAGGGACTAGAGTTATGCCCATTTTACACATGAGGAGACTGAGGGCACAGAAAGGCAAAATAATTTGCCTAAGGTTACACGCTAGAAAAGGGCAGAACTGGAATTCAGAATCAAGAGAGACTGTAGATCCCTTTTTCTTAATGGCTTTGCTATGCTGTCTCTCAGACAAGAAAAACAAGGCAATAAACAGTGAACAGAATAGATTCAGGTAGTGTTCAGCAGTAGTATGAAAACATAAAACAGGGTGATGTGACGGTGTCTGTTAGAAGGAGTGCAGATGGAGATGTCAGGGAAAAACTTCACTAAGAAGCTAGCATTTGAGGGTTAAAGGACAGTAATACAGTAATCTTGGGACATGGGCAACAGAGAAAAGCTTGCACAAAGGCCTTAAAACAAAAGGAAACTTGCCTTGTTTTGTGAAATAGAAATGCCTACTTGACTGCATTTAGAGCTTAGTATCTTGAAGAGTGACTGATTAGAAATGAAGTCAGGGAAATAGGTAGGAGCCAGACGGCAGGGGGCCTCAGGTCACATTAAGAAATGTGATTTTTATTCTAAGTACACTGGAATTTTATGCAGGAAGGTAATACCATTACTAATTAATTTTATTTTAAAAGATCACTCTCACAGATGTATTTAAAATTGACTATAGGACAAAAAAGGAAGTAGGAAAATCCATTAGGAGGTATTAACAATTACGATCCAGGTGGGACAAGGGTGGTGGCAGTGGAATGAAATTTAGGGTAAAATTTGAAAGTAGAATTGGCAAGATCTGCAAATGAACAGGATATGAAAAGTAAAAGAAAAGGAATTTAAGTAGGTGCCCTGGGATTTTGGGTTGAGTGACTAGTATGATGACAGTGTCCTTTACAAGATGTGTAGTAAGACTGGGGAAGGAATACTTTCAGTAACAAAAAAAATCGAGATTTTCATCTTGAACTTTATGGGGGAAGGGGCTTTTTCTAGTTTTCTTTTTTCATTTAAAAGTTTCAAGGAAAGAATTAAGGGAAAACAGCATTTAAATGTTCGATTTTGTAAGCTCCTTACATTTGAAACTAAATTCGGTAAACTGAATTTTCATTTAAAAAATATTTATTGAGCATCTACTATGTGCCAAGATCTATGTGATGAGATACCAAGACAAACTGAGCAAACAAGATCCCTGGTCTCAGAGTGCTCTTTTTAGGGGAGGGAGGTGGGAGGAGAGACAGTTGGTGGCTTTTTTTCTTTTTCCTTGTCTTATTAAAACTTCACCTAACGCTTGAGTAGCCATCTTAATAATTCTATCTCCTGCTCCTGGCAGTTGGGCCCACCGTTCTAAACGCTCATACTGACATCTTCCCTCCCAGTAGAACTTACGCTTTTTTAAAAATAAAAACTTTAACAAACAATACGAATACAACCTATGCTTTGAAGTCTAATATTTTTGCAGGAATGGTACCTTTATAAAGATCGTGGTTGCCCTCGTACATATTTGTTCTTTCTTCATATCCAATTAAATGAAAACACTAGTTTTTCCGTAGCCCAACTCCCTAGGCTTGTTGGGTCTAGCACAGGAGAAAGGATGGAAGCAGGAGCCGTTGAATTTAAACAGTTTGGTGTAATCCTTTTCCACGCTCTCTCCCGCTAGCCGGGAACGTGGTGTCGGCTACCCGGGGCTTTCCGTCCACGCGGTACCAGAATGATGGAGTCTGGAAGGGGGTCGGGGAAGGAAAAGACGGAAGAGACATTAAGTAATTGGTTCTTGAAGGTATAAAATGATGTTTAGGGTCTACTCTAAGGCACTGATTTCAAACGCCCGCCCCCTGGGCCGTTTCAGCCCCGCCCCTTATTGTCGTCACGCCGACTTCCACTTTGGCCTCTGCGGATTGGCAGTTGCCTTTGAGGTGAGGCTAAAACGCTTGGGTTTTGCTTCCGGGTCTTGGGCTTTAGCCCTGTGCGCAGGGGCTTCTGGGAGCCAAGAGTCCTAACTTGCTTCTGTATGATCTTCGGAGGCTGCTGCATCGGACCTCGGCCAAAGTGAGCTTCGGGAGGATAGCAGACTATCTTCCTTATCTGAGTGGGACGAGAAAGGGCGGTTGGGGTCGGAGTTGTCGGCAGAGTACCGAGCGCGGGAGGAGGCTCCGGAGCAGCGGGCCAGCGGCGGCCCCAGTGCCTATCGGGCTCGCCCGCAGCTCTCAGGCCCGCGGCAGAAAGCGCACAGTGAAGGTAGCACTACCTGCTGCATTAAGCGAGCACCAGCTCTCACTTCCCCTCCCGCCCCGTCGGGCACTGGTGAGGAGTCAGTGATAGCCCAAAGACGGGCTCCTAGGAGGCTGGAATGATAATCCCAGAGGTGTGGGGGAGGCGGCGGCGCCCCCAGCTCCAGAAAACTGTTTCTCCCTCTGGATACACGCCTTTGCCCTCCTCACAAACTTGCTTTTCCGACGCTAACAGGGGTTAGTAGCCACATCTGCTAGGTAGTATTTTTAGGCTGCTCAAAGCAGAAAGTAGCATAAGGAATGAATCCCTGATTTTTGGTTGTCAGAATTCTTTGGGGTGAGATATCTGTGTTTTGAGCATTTCTTAAATTATAATCTACAAAAGATTTAATTTATATTATGATAGCTTTTGTAGGAGAAAATTGGATTGTTGATGAATTTTGTCTATGTAACACACTTTTCTGCAGGACACTCAGTAACTTTGGCAGTGATTTTTAAATGAATGTATATATATGTATCTGTAATACATGTATTGCTTTTGTTTTTACTAACCTATTTGCTGTTGTGTGAGGTTTAGATAAAATGCAGACCTTAGGGAGTGTGGTGGAGTAAGGTTGAGTTGAGAATTTTTAAAACTCAGTCATGGCAGTACTGTATTTTACCAGGGATTTAACATGAGAAGTGTCATAATTCTCATGATAATGCTATGAGGAATATCCCCACTCTACAGATGACAGAAACTTAAGCTAGTTGACTTGCCCAAGGCCACACAATCAGAAGGAGAACAAGAACAAAAACTCAGATTTTCATGACAGAATTTTTTGTACTAAAGAAGAGCTACCTGAGAAGCCATATTCCTTGTACAGCCTAAGCCTCGTAATTAGTTTTCGTGAGAACTTTTGTGTGAGAAGATTATTTAAGCAAGTTGTGGGGAATGACTTTGGGAACTTATTTCAAAAGGATGAATATTGATTAATACTTTATAAAATGAGAGTTTGTCATGTTGGAAATAACTTGATACTATTTCTCTTCAAAGCATAAAAGATGACAACAGCAGCCAGGCCAACTTTTGAACCTGCAAGAGGTGGAAGAGGAAAAGGAGAAGGTGATTTGAGCCAACTTTCAAAGCAGTATTCAAGCAGAGACCTACCCTCTCATACAAAGATAAAATACAGGTAATAAAGACTCATCTTTTTTCTTATTAACAAAACAAGCCCAAATCTGTTAATGACATGGTCATGATATAGTATCACAAGTTATCTATCTTGAGTTATGTCACTTATCTATTTTTATGGGAATAGAATGCAATCGAATGTTTAACACTAAAATTGTGTTCCACGATTTTAAAACCAGACATTCCTTCAGCAGAAATTCCTATTAACTAGGAACTTTCTTATGTAGATGGAACAGTAACTAATATATCACCTCTGCCAGGCTGAGTGGCTCATGCCTGTAATCCTAGCACTTTGGGAAGCTGAGTCAGGGGGATCGCTTGAGGCCAAGAGTTCAAAACTAATATGCTATCTCAGAGAGACTATGGGCTATCAGCAGTAGTCAGTATGACATTGAAGGAGTTACGGTAACAAGTCCTGAGTTTATACAACACAAAAAGACATTTTAATCTACAGCCTTATTATGGGAAAATATATGATTCAATTTGGACTTGTTGAAATATTAGCAACATCACAAAAGTGCCTATTAGAACCTTCAGATTAGATTGCGATCTTGTTTACTTACATGCTTAAGGAACAACGTTGCATTCCTGAATCGTCTTACATTGCTACAGGTGTGGTTTTTTTTTTTTAAGTAACATTTTTGCCCTGGTTTGTTTCTGCTTTAGACAAACTACTCAGGATGCCCCTGAAGAGGTTCGTAACCGTGACTTCAGGAGAGAGTTGGAAGAGAGAGAGAGAGCTGCTGCTAGAGAGAAAAATAGAGATCGCCCAACCCGAGGTACCAACACTGTCCCAGACATTTACCTCATAAAATTATGTCATCAATAATTTTTCTTTCATATGGTAATTGGAATATTTTCGTTTCTTTGCTTTTAAAGATTGATGTGAGCTGTAATACTTAAATGATTAGAGATGATAGTGAGGTTCATTCAGATTCCTTCTTTATATGCTTCTATATTAGAAGGAACAGAGTGACCTGGGGATATTTAGCAGTGATCATTTCAGTTAAGATCAAGGAGTTTTTGACTATTTACAGCAGCTAAGTCCCATGGTTTCTCTCTGAGATTCTGTTTTTTGTAACTGGCTGTTGGAGGGAATCTAGAGGCACTGGTTATAATATTGTTTCTAGCATATGTAAGCTATTTCCTGAATTTCTGAGCGAAGCTACAGTTCCTGTATTAAAATCAATACTTTTATTAATTCATTCAACAAATATTTACCAAAAGCTTATTTGCCAAGCACTATAGGTATGATCCCTGTTGTCATGATGCTTTTAATGTGGGCTCTTTGTGCCCACAGGTCCCTAAAACATAAGAAATACAGTATTTGTTTCAGTAAGCTAAATGGTGTTTGTTTTCCCCCAGAACATACAACCTCCTCTTCAGTGTCGAAAAAGCCTCGGTTGGACCAGATTCCTGCCGCCAACCTTGATGCGGATGACCCTCTAACAGACGTATGTTTGTTCCTTCCTTTTATCTCTATCTAATAATTTATTCACCATGTTTTTCTGAAATGCTTTTTTATGCTTTTGGTTTTAAGAAGTAACCTTTATTTATTTGTACTTATTGTTATTCACATGTAACCCTGGCCTCAATGCTAAACTTTACAGTTGATTTTAAAACAGAAAGTATTATTTCGTGGTAAGGACTTCAAGAACACATTTGATCTCTAGAGAAGGAAATATGGATGCAATCTGTTAAAGGATATGCTTCCCTCCAAAATAATTCCCTGTATTAAACCCTAGAGATTGGGCTGCCATACTGTAAACCTCCATAGAGCACTCTTCACACTGGGCTCTCTATAAACAGCAGCCTCTAGAGTTGTACCCAGGGGGCTTTCCATATTAAATATGATGCCTATGCAGACATGCAATGCACTTAATAGTTCCTTCCGTGCTTGGGAAGGGAAGTAATCTAAACAGAAGGTTTTTAAGGATTAGTATATCAGTTGACATTAAAATTCAATAGGACCCTACAGCCTATAATTAATTTGCAGTTTTCTACATACAGTACAGTGAAAAAAATCTGAGTGGCCTCCTATGGGTAGTATCTAATTTGTACATATATCAGTAGTTAATTCTGGAATTGACTCATGCAGTTACTGATAATAATTAAAACAAGAAACCCAATTTTAAGTGAGATTTAATGATTATTCATTTGAAGTTAGTTTCTTGGAATTTATCACCCTTTTTTGCATTTTTGATTATCCTTGCTAAGTTAAAGTTGTTTTGAACTACATAAACTATTTTGATTCTTAGGGTGATACATTGTATATGTGTTTTCGTATAAAGTGTTTCTTTTCTATTTTTAGAAATATTTTCATATGGAAATTACCTTTTGGACATGTAAATTTGAAAGGCACTTTGTCAGGGGTTGACATTTTAGTGAATATTTATAAACTTTAATTATGTCCCAGAGATTTGGTAAGTGCAGTTTTTATGGAAAAAAATGAATAATATATATTCTCTCTTCAATCTTCTGGACCATCACTGTTCTTTTTTTAGGAGGAAGATGAAGATTTTGAAGAAGAGAGTGATGATGATGATACTGCAGCTCTTCTTGCAGAACTGGAAAAAATTAAAAAAGAAAGAGCTGAAGAGCAGGCCAGAAAGGTAAAATCAAAGTGTTAAGTATTTACAACTCCCCATCTTCTCACACATACTAAAGTATAAATATTTTTTAATTCAAATAATATCTTATATTAGAAATTTTCCTCACCATGTTCTAAATATTATAGCATCTGTACATCTATAAATCTAATTATTTTTATAACATCCTAGGTATCCTGGTTATGTTAGAAATTCTTTCAGAATGGGTTCAGACATGCTGAATAATACTTGCTAAATTGCTAGTCATTCACTTGTTTTTCATTTGTCCAACAGACATTTAGATAATGTCTGTAGATTGTCAGAAGAATCAAAGATGATTAAGATATAGCCATGACCTACAAAGATTATCTATTTTTCTTCTGCCTAGGCACTTGTTGAGGCAATCTGTCAGTAGATTATGTAACCTAGAGCAAGTTACCTAACTTCTCTGAACACCCCCAGTCTCTCCAATTAGAGTAAAGAATATCTTTCTAACTCAAAGAGAGTTAAAACTTTGAATGAATCACCTACAGTACTGATAATAAGAGATGAAACTGAGGAGGCAAGCACAAGTCAGAGTGTTAAAGGTTTCTAAATTAATGCTTAAAAAGTCTGAATTTTGTTCTTAAGGTTAGGAGGAGTCAGTTGATTTCAGCAGGAGATTGACAGGATTGGATATGCATTTTAGAAAGATTACTCTGGTAAAAATGTGGAGGATGGATTGGGAAAAACCAGGAGGCTGTTCCAATAATCCTCACCTGCAATTAAGATCTTAACTTGTGTAATGAGTGTTGAGAGACTCAAACAGATGCTATCAAGGGGGTTGAATTGACCAGATTGTGACTGTTTGTGGCAGCAAAAAAGACCCCCAATTTCTAGGTAGATGTTGGTGCCATACACTAATACAGGGAATGCAGAAGAATGAGCATATTAAGCAGAGGGAAGATAGACATGGTAATTTCTGTTTTGAACACATCGAATTTGACACATTGTATGAGACATTCAAGTAGAGATGTCTGCCCCTATTTTCAACCACACAGCACAGCTTTTTTATGGACTTCTGTGTAAGATTTCTTTGGAGCCGAGAATTGTTCTGTTTAAAAAAAGAAGGAGGGAAAAAGACTTGGAAAAGACACTGACGTAGGTTAATGCTAGGAATTGGGGGAAGTAGAGTTCGTGTGAGTCAGAAGGGCCAGGGAAGAATTCAAAAAAGAGGAAGAATTTGGGATAGGCTTTGAAGACTGTTAGAATTCAGATTGAAAGAAAAAAAGTATTTTAAAATATAGTTCTCATCAAAGTTTGGCAAAGGAAAGCATAATTTCAATAATAGTTTATAGTTTTTATATCTAATTTTTAAAAATCGGACTTATAAGAACAAATAATTATATTCCCAATCTCACTTGTAAACCACTAGAGGGCAGTTGTTCCAAATTATTTTAGCTTTGCCTAACAGCTCTGGATATGTAATGAGACCAGCAATTTAAATGCTTCTGGTTGACCTTTAAACATTTTAGACAGAAGGTTTTGCAGAAGTTTTGTGAGTTTCACTTATTCTCTTTGTACAAAAATATATTAATGTTTCTTGAGGTTGAATGACAGTTTTGTTTCTTTTGTCCCTGTTTTCCTTTCTATTGGTTGGTTTTTGAGGTTTCCCAAAATAAGTTTTTCAAACCAATTAGTCCATGTCAGGGATTGGCACACTTTCTGTAAAAAGCCAGATAGTAAATATTTCAGGCTGGCTGGCCGGCCATACAGCCTCTGTTGCAACTACTCAGCTCTGCTGTTATGGCACGAAGGTAGCCATAGACAGTACATAAGTGAATGGGTGTGGTTATGTTCCAATAAAATTTTACTTATAAAAATGGGGTCGTTCAGATTTGAACTGAAGGCCGTCTAACCACTAGCCTATACTCATGAAGCACATTGTGCCTGGTATTTGAATACCGAAAGAGTTGGTCCCTTTTTTCACAGTGCTATGTGTGGCAATCATCCAATAACTCTAAAGGAAATAAAATTCCAAACATAAACAGGCCAAGACCTTTATATGTCACGCACATTATCATTATAAGTTTGGATACATTGTATACTTGAGCTCCTATTTTTCTGCCATTTCAGAAAAATGTCTTTTTACTTTAAGCATCAGTATAATTTGTTAAAAATAAATATATAATTTTTAGAAAGCTATCTGTTCTTAATCTATGATAGGTAGTTCCTGATTTTATTTGTCTGACCAGTGACCTACAAGAACTTTCCTGTTTATTACCTTGCATATTGCATCTTCCTACCTCCCAGTTATTGGCCCTCATAAAAATGAAATTTATGTTCACATTTAAATATTAAAATAAAATATCAATAACTGTATGAAAACTTACGGTATTAAAATAAAGGTTCATTTTAAAATGACTTTAATGCAGTCTCTTTTTCCTTTATTAAGTCATCAATTTTTGTCATCTCCAAAACACAGCAAAATGGGATTTATATTTGAGTTAAGTTAGCATAACAGGTAGATATAGACGTTATAGCTAAGGATTTTAAACATGTGATATTCCTAATTTTAAGAATGGAACTGAGGTTGAGTTTGAAGATGTCGATGCTAAAATAAAAGTGAAGAAAGACAATGTGTTAACAGATGAAGGATGAGAGGTATAAAAATAGAAAGCAAGAATAAATCATAAGAACAAAATGGATAAATGTCAGGTAAATTAGTAGTAGAAACGAATGTTCACTGAGTATTATTAAGTGAGACTTTTCTGGTATGTCTTAAAAACCAAAAAAATAAAAATATAAAAACCTTCCTTGATGTTTTTCTTCCCATAAAATCCTAACAATCTTTTTTCTTTTTTAATGAGCTAATATAAGAAAATAGATTCCAGAGTTAATATCAGTAAATGTGACTCTTCCTTTATCATGGACAGGAACAAGAGCAAAAAGCTGAAGAAGAAAGGATTCGTATGGAGAACATTCTGAGTGGGAATCCCCTCCTTAATCTCACTGGCCCATCCCAGCCTCAGGCCAACTTCAAAGTTAAAAGAAGGTACTATACAGTAATGGGTGGGTGTGTGTGTGTGTGTGCACGCGCGCAGATTATGAGTTGGATGGCAAAGTGCATTATGTAAAGTTTCTAAAACCCCACCTGCCACTGATATTCTTCTCTGTCAGATATTGGAATAATGAAAGAAGGGAAATGAAAGAAAATAAACTTATTTTTAATAGATAGTTATAATAATTAGCTGTGTACCAGATAATGATCTAAGCACTAGGGACAGACTAATGAACTGAGCCCTCGACCCTACAAGGCTCAACATTTTAAGTGTGCATGTCAGGGATCTCCAAGACCACCCATCATATTTAGAGACTCACTAAAAGAACTCAGGGGAGTTGTATATAGTTATACTCATGGCTAAGGTAATAAAGATACACAGCTAGATCGTAAGGGGAAAAGATACAAGTGGAGACTAGAAGAATCCATATGCAGGCTTCCTTATGCTCTGTCCCTCCCATGAGTGGTCACACAGAGTTCATTGTCCTCCTGACGCCCGCCCAGCAATGAAAATGTGGCAACATGTATGCCACGTTTCTGCCCAGGAAAGCCCATTAGAGCCTCAGTGCCCAAAGTTTTTGGGAGGTAGGGGGGAGTCATGCAGGCAACTTCTGCCTAGCTCATACCAAAATCTGGACTCCAAAAAGGAAAGTAGGTGTTCAGAATAAACCACATTTATAAATAATAGCTCTAGTGGCAGTGAGAAGATTCCTGAAGTCCAAGTTTTCAAATGCCAGGCTTGCACACAGGCCTTTCTAAGGATAGTAGTCTTAGACCTGTTGTGTTAACTCTTTTCTATACAGTGTGTGTATTTGGAGGGGTAAAGTAGAGGGCTTAAGAGAGAATATAAATAGTAAATACTGTATTTAATACTTCAGATGCTGATATGTAGAAAAATAAAAGTTTATAGGAAGTACTGAGTGGGAAGAAGATTGGTGGTTATTTTATATAAAGTGGTCAAGGAACACTGTAGGCTTAACTTTTAAACTCTATCCATTATTTCTCACCACCTCCACTGCTACTGTCTCGCATCTGGAGTGATGCAGTACCACTAACTGCTCTCCACGCACGCTCACCACCTGCTTCATCCCCACTCCTAGTTGTTTAAACTGTAAAGTCACAACAACAACAGCTTACTGTTCTAAACCTTCCAATGGCTTCTTAACTCATTCACAGTAAAAATCCATTCCTTACAATGGTCTATAAAGCTATAAAAATCTACCCCTTCTATGCAGCAGCAGTAGTACAGTCAAGGGAAGATTTGCTGTCAAGGTGTCATTTTATCAGAGGTCAGACTCCAAGGGGTTTAACCTAAGCAGTTGAAAGGATAGAGATGGGGAAGATTGTAAACTAAGTTTGGGGGTGGGACAGGTGCCAAGTTTAAAACATGGTAAGTTTGGGGTGTTATATATACAACCCTGAGGAAATGTTGACTAGATAACTTGATACAGTTCTGGAAGTAATCCAAGCTGAAGATAATAGATTTGCGAGTTGTCAGCTTATAGTAATTTTTTAAAGCTGTAAGGGTGAGATCACCTAGGAAATGAATATCCAGAGAGGAGAAGTCATAGGACTCAGTCTGGTATACTATTTAGGATTTGGGTAGACGATTAGTATCAATGCCTGTTCTAATCATCTACCCAACCTCTAAACATTATACTAGGTGCTTAATAAATATTAAATGAATTTTTCATGAAAATAACTAGGATGAGGAGGAACAGCCAGTGAGGAAGGAGGAGAACCAAAAGACATTGGTGTCTTGGAAGTGATGCAAACAAAGTGTTTGAAGAGGAGAGGAGTGATCATCTAGGTTAAATATTGATGTCAAGGAAGAGCAGTTTTTGTTGTTGGGGAGGAACAAAAAACCTGTTGGGAGTGAGTTGAGGAGAGTGGATACAGACAAAAACTGAATATCTTTTAAATATATATATGTATTTACAAAATAAAATGAATAATACTTGTAATGGCTTGCAGTACAGATATTTTTTAATGGAATCATTCAGATTGTTTATCAACAAGTTTGCT
>NW_012152507.1:7118938-7129882 GCF_000956105.1 Propithecus coquereli | reverse complement strand
ATGGAATTAGAGATAGAAACATATCTTACATTACAGTTGTATCAGCCTGCTCAGTTTTTTATGTTTCTGTGTACTGCATCAGTGATGACTTTGCCAACGCTGTTTTCCAGAGGTGCCCACATTCTTTACGTTCCATGTGCAGTTTCCCTTGGCATGCATACATGTGCACACACAAACACACATTATATGGGCTTGTATTTTATTTATATTTGCGAAAGTATCCGTATTGTATATATGGGCTTGTGTTTTATATGCTAGATGATATTCTGAAATCATGCTTTGTTTTCTGTAACACACGTGTTTTATAGCTCTCCCATGGGTGTTTTTTGAATGCTTATGCATTAAGGAATCCAACCAGAAGAATCTAACCAGAGTTCTGCCCTGAGTTTATCAGCTTATCTTCTCTGTGGTTAATGTAGATATGGGCCATATATGACCCTTAATTGTTATACCCCAGTTGTTCCCTCTCCTTTTGTTGTCCTATAATGTGAATACGGTAGATGATTACTAAATGTTAACTGATAAAAGAAGAATATATAAAATCCTCAAAACCTCATAATTAAACTATAGTAAATTGATCAGTTACTATCATCTAGAGATGTCTATGGTAATATCAGAGTAGTTGTAGGTACTGCCTCTTTGTTTTAGACCTGAAGACTAAGTATTTATGCAATTCAAATCTATGTATTTCTGCTTTTTGACTGAAAAGTTTCTTTTAATGGAGAAGTAACAAGAATGTTTTGTTTATTCTAAACAGGAATTACCCTTCCTGCTATAATAAAGCAAGATTATATATTAACAATTGCTTTATTCTGTTGTGTGTAATTGCTGCATCAAATGATGGACGTGTTGAGCATCTTTCTGTGTAATGACTAAGCTTTGCGATGTACATGGTATTCTTGTCCCCTGATACAAACATTATAAGACGTTCTATTTTCTTTTTTCCCTTCAGGTGGGATGATGATGTTGTCTTCAAGAACTGTGCAAAAGGTGTAGATGATCAGAAGAAAGACAAAAGATTTGTAAATGATACATTGCGATCAGAATTTCACAAAAAGTTCATGGAGAAATATATCAAATAGTACAGTTTTATGTGCTTAATTAAAGACTGTAAAATATGAAGGATCATTTTTTCTTTTCTTTTGTCTAAATTGTATATAGGTTTCTCTAATTTTAAGTTCCAAAATATCTTTTTCTTTAGAGATACCTAAGTTGATAATGGACTTTGGAATAGGTTTAATCTGGTTTCCATTCTCTGAATGTTTCTAGTCCTATGTTCTCTTTTTAATATGGGAAAAGGGAATCTACTTGTAATAAATATTTTTGATCTAAATAACCAAATCTGTGTCCCAGACTTTTTGTTGGAGGAGCTTATGTAGCTTATAAAACATTGTGTAATTTTTGTATTGTGTTTCTTTGTGTATTAACTTTCCCCCCTCATTTCTCTCAAATTGATTTAAGGTCAATTAATTCATAATATTTTCTATGTGTTTTTTAAGAGTGTGATGAAAGATTAGAGGGATTCCATTGTGGACCACATGTTGGTATGGAAGAGTGTCGTCAATCAGTAAGCGCCTCATGCGTGTGTCTGGAATAGCGGTGGTTGTCTCTCACTTCTCCAGGCACTTCTTTTTTCCCGGTGGCTCAATAGAACTGTGTAAACAGTCTCAGGAAGTATGTGGCGCTCACTTGTGTTCTCCTGGTGTACTCAACTACCATGTTTCTCTTGCAGGAGAACACTGACATGCATTAGATACAAAGCCTGGGAAAGTTTCAAATCAAATAATACATAACCTTTGGAAATAGGATTTTGTTTGTTATCTTGTGAGAAGTGGGAGGGAGAGACACAGCTGTGCTCCACAAAAGCAGTACTCTTGGGAATTGAATTTTCCTAAACCTGCTGTGACTTAAGGGGACCACTTTTGATAGAAAATTTCTGATGAGAAATCGAACCTTCTACAGATAGAGACACATACATAGGATTCCTCAGCCATGAATGATATCAAGCCTTGGTAAGGTTAAAGACAGAATTTTTTTAAAGCAAAATTAACATGTTACTTATTACATGCTATTTATTTTAAATGTTTTAAAGACCTTATTAATTACTTCAGCATTTTCCACTGGAATCTTGGACACAGTTTATATGTAGTCTGAATCAGGAGTAGAGCTGGAAATGGAGCCCAAGTCTTGACTCCACATTTATATTGTGTTCTGCATTTTTTCAAACTGAACTATTTACACAAAAGTTTGAATCTTGAGTGTTTTATCTCCAACTTTGCAATTTATGAAGTGCCTTTACATTCATTATCTTCATAGCATCACTGTTAGATAGGAAGGAAGTACTGGGTTATTCAAAGTTAGGAAAAATAAAGCTCAGGCTCAGTGACTTGATCAAAGTTAATACATGGTGGGTCATGTATGAGCACCTTAAAATTAAAGATGTGCTTACAGACGTGATTGGTATTACCAGATTTCCAAAACCGTACTTGAAATTGCTCTTTCAAGAGCCTATGACTCATGCCCAGGGGTCTGATTTAGGTGCACCATTACTCTAAGATCTACCTATTTCAGATTCCCTATTTGAGCCTGAAAGTTTCAGGAAGAATCAGAGTAAAGTTAATTTCATTGATTTCTTTCTCCTGTTCCCTGTGGTTTTCCAAGTAAAACAAAATCATATAACTTGAGTCACAGACCCAGGACACACATGAATGTGTTGTTAGCTTTCAGATTTACAGCACAGGTAACAGCATGCTTAGCTAAAATGCCTTACATCCTCCTTGCGAGATACCTTGTGTTGGAGTGGTTGAGAGATCTGTGTTAGCCCTTGAGGGGCCAATGTTGAGTGGAAAGAGCCAGGGCTTTGAAGCCAAACGGACCTGGGTGTGAAGCCCAGCCCTGCCACTTCGGGCTTTATTAGAGCTAACATTTATTGAATGTCCACCAATTGTGCTTGTACTGCATTCATCTAATCGACACTACTCCCTGTAAGGTAGGCATTATGTCCCCCATTTTATAGATAAGGAAATTGAAGTTTGTAAAAGAAGTTTAAAAACAAGCAAAGTCATAAAGCCTTAAGGGAGGAGGGCCAACACTGAAACCTAGAACTCTATTCTAAGCCATCCTCCTTACTGCTATGTTTGCCTCTTCATGTTAATTAGCCCTACTGAAATATGAAGACAATGAAATAATGAAATAATGAGACAATGAAATAATAAGAAATGAAATAATAAGACAATCTTAAGGGAGTTTTAGGGGGATTAAATAATAATTTAAGGTTTAAGTATCTGGCAGGCACATGGGAAAGACTTCATACATGTTCACTTCCTATCTGCTTCTACTAGCATATAGCAGGGGCTGGCTAAAAGTTTAAAAGCCTATTGTTTTGTTCTACATAAAGGTTTAGTTCTGAATTAAGAGGTTCCCTGGCCCCAGAAAGCTTCGTTTGGGCCATAGGTATGGCCTGGACAGGCATTGCTTAGTTGCTAGGATTAGAAATTCCATCACAGAAACTCAAGTAAAATACAGGTTATCTTAAGAATACTTAAAAGGCACTTCCTCGGTCCAACTGTTTCTCAGCTCCCTCTATTCATTTGCCCTACTCCCTCTGCAAGACTCAGTTTCCATACTGCAAAACTGGAAGCCACTCATGCTCCTGGCTTTCCTGGAGGGGGGTCTCCATGACCTTGTAGCTCCACTGGCCGATAGAGCCTTTGTATCCTGAGACAAACTGGCCCAGTGAGCAGTGGCCAGGAACCTGGTAACCTAGAACAAATGTGGGCAAAAATAGGGAGATGCTGACAGTACAATCTCTAGTACAGACATGGTTTGAGATACCCAGCTATAGGCGTGGTAGGCAAAACCTGAAAACCAAAGATATCACAGCTGTAACTCCAGACTCCTCAATGGTAGTTCTTGCATCTCCCCCACAGGATCTAGCACCATACTGGTCACATAGCAAGGCATCTCTAAGTACTAGATGGTTTCATTTAGACGTTTGCTACTTTGAAGGAAGCATTATAGGGTAAAAAGAGCACAGGAGCCTAAGAAAGCTAGATTGAATTTTAATTCTACCACTTACTAGCTTTTATGGCCTTAACAAATTATTTAAATCTCTAAGCCTCAGTTTCCTTCTTTGTACAGTGACAATAACAACACTTGCCCACAAAGCTGAAGATTAGAGGTGATGTAAGTACGTGCCTAGTTCATGGAACTTTTGGAGGCTCTTGGAGGGTGGTGGTAATTATTCCCTTGTCCTCCTGCCCCAAATTTCCAATCAGCTAAGAAATAGATGAAAAGTGTTAACTGAGGATCTGAGCTGGCTCCCTAGAGCACGGTCGCTCAGGAGGATTTCACCTTCGAGGTGTAATACTCAGCCATTGCTGTCTTGAGATTGTTTATACTTTTATCTTTGAATGTATGTTTTGTAAATAAAATCTTACAGAACATAAGTGGAGCAGGTGCTGGGTTTTGGAGCCTTGGCTTATATGACATCCTGCTCCCACCCCTGGCCTGCCAAGCCTGACCTGGTCGCAGGCTCCAGGAGTGACAGACACCCACCCAGGCCCAGGTGGAAAAGCTGCAACCTAGAGAGCAGAGGCCTGGGGAGTCCTGCCCGGAGCAGGCCCTGCTGGGTCAGTTTCCTGCTGGATACAGGAAATGGGAAGCGCTGGCTCCAGGGAGCAAGGCAGGGCTTGTCCTGTCTTTAGAGCCCCATCTTAGAAATAGAACTAATTGAATTGAACCACTCCTGGGGGGAGAGGAAACGGCTGGAGCTTCGGAGGATGGGGATCTCCTCAAGGTCAGAGCAGGGAAGAAACGGGATATGCCTTGGAGTCGTCTTTCAGTAAATGTCAGGCATCATTTTATTTGAGTTGTTGCTCTTGTTATTTGTGCTGTCCTTGTTTAGATGCCCCACTTTCCTAAATCACACTCCCACAGAACCTCTGTCTCCCCCACATACATGTGCTCCTGCAGTCTTTTTATACGGAAGCTGTTTTAGGAGTTTTCCATTTTCATTTTTTAAAATGTCCTGTTCTCACCAGGCCTAGCTGTCAGAGGTATTTTGGGAGGTGAGAAAAGAAGGAGGAAGAAATCATTGTATTCACTCTCCTGGCATCTCCCAGGTCTCCTCTCCAGGGTGCTCTTTCCAATTTACCATAATCTCAAACAGCCTCCTCTTCAAAAAAGAGGCAGAGAAATGGTTCCTAAAGGTCCCAGACTAATAGGAAGCAGCTTCCTGGCAGCTTAGCCATCTCTGTACGTGCTGGAGCCTGAGGAACGGGGAGAGGGGCGCACACAGTGTTCTGACTTTTTCAGAGAAGAGGGTTCTAATGTCATCTCGAGATTTCCTCAACGTGCACACCTCCTTGAAAATCTAACTCTTGGTCTCAGAGACCTGTTTCCAGAGGATGTGTTCAATAAGAACTGGGGGTTGAGTCACTCTCTAAAGAGTTTTCAGAGAAGCCTCAGGGAGGAAAAAGCTGCTAGTGAGGAGAAAAACTGGGGAAACAGAAGTGGCAAAGCTTGCAGAGCACCCAAGCACCATTTCTGCGGCAACCGGCCCCAAAGACACCACAGTTCCTGTCCAGGTGGCCTCCTGCCAGGCCACCCCCACCCAGCCATGGTGCCCCTTGACCTTGTTAAACCCTTCAACAAACAATCGCCATTTAGGGAATGTAAAGGAAAGAC
Organism: Propithecus coquereli; assembly: GCF_000956105.1. Lineage (NCBI taxonomy): Eukaryota > Metazoa > Chordata > Mammalia > Primates > Indriidae > Propithecus > Propithecus coquereli. Next base: position 7,124,194 of record NW_012152507.1, on the reverse strand, counting down.
ATCCCATTCATGATGGCTACAGAAAATGTAAAACGCATAGTCATAAACTTAAGAAATGTGTAGGACCTCTTTGAAGAAAACTCTACCACCCATTTAAAAAGATTTTAATAAATGTGAAGAAATATCTATTTCAGGGTAGGAGGACTCAAGGGTGTAAAGATACCAGTTCTCCACTCAAAAGACATTGAGAAATTCCAGTGGGTTGGAATATTTTTTAACCCACATAATAGATGTTATGTCCGATAATTTTAAAATTTTCCACTAAAACAAATTTGTAAGAACATGTAGGAAAAAAAATCTCACAAGCAAGAATAATGAGAGAGGTTTTCCCTACCAATTTTAAAATGGATTATAAACATACAAAAATGAGTATGGTTTTGGTCCCAGAATAGAGAGCTGGGGGAAAATGCAACATAATAAAAAGTCCAGAAACAAACACAAGTACAAAATGATTTCGTATACAAGAAAAATTTTTTAAAGAGAAAAAGACAAAATAAAATCAATAGGGAAAAGAATGAACTGTTCAGTAAATGGTATCAGGAAAATTTACTAACATATAGTAGAAAATAGAGAGCTACTGTCAAGCACGAGGCCAAAGCAAGGCTGATAGATTCAGCCAGTAAAGAAACAAGACGCCCTTTTTAGATTTAGGTGGTTTGGTAGTTACCTAAGTCAGTGAAGGAAGTAGCCAGAGGTGCTAGCTCCCTCGGATCCTGGCGTAGGGCAACGCTGAAATAAAAAGGACCAGGTGACAGAGACACTAGTGATTGGTTACCCTGGCGCAGAGAAGCCAAGGTCATGCCAGAACTAAGTTTGAAAGTTTCCAGGACCCAGAGTCAGGAAGCCTCCTACCTCTCCAGAACCAGGAAGTGATGAGAGGCTAATAAGAAATGCCCTTGCAAAAACTCCTCCCAAACTCCCATGTTCTCAAGTGCCAGGAGGGTCACAGGTGTGCTGCTGAGGTCGAGTCTTGCCTGTGTGGCCTATGGAGATGACTGTGAGGTATGAGGTCACGGCGCCTGCACAGGGCTGTTTCCCTACAGACACCTTATGAGTTCTCCACAATAAATTGTATGTGATTTAAAGAATTAGAAGGAAAAGAATGTACTAGATAAATATGTGTTTAATATTGAGCTGGGATGACCCTTCTAAGCATGATATCAAAAGCAGAAATTATAAAAGAAAAACAAAACAGGTAAATTGATTACATTAAAAGATTTTATAAGTCAAAGAATTGAAAACAGTAGTGTTATGATTCAATTTCCTTTCTTAGACAGCTTTTTTCCTTGTAATGTCATGACTTTTCAAGAAAAAGTTGAATTGCTTGATATGTGCCATAGAATAAGGTCTGCAGCTGTGGTTGCCCACCATTTCAGGGTAAATGAATCCAGCATATGGACAATTGTAAAAAAAAAAAAGAGAAAAGGAAATCCATGAAGCCATCACTGCAGCTATGCTAGCAGGCACAAAAACCTTGAATTTTTTGTGAAATACCCTTTCATCTCATATTGAAAATTCAGCTTTTAGGTGGGTGTAGGACTCCTATAAGAAAGGCATACCTATAGACTCTATTATGATTCAAGAAAAAGCAAAGTCATTAAAGCAAAAGGAAGATGAAGGATCTAAAGTTGGAGAATTTAATACCAGCAAAGGATGGTTTGATAATTTTAGAAAGAGGTTTGGCTTTAAAAATGTCAACATAACATGAGAAACAGATTCTAATGCTGACCAATAAGCAGCAGATGAGTTCACAGATTCTGTTAAGAAAATCACTGAGCAGAAAGGATGTCTGCCTGAACAGGTTTGTTTGTTTGTTTTTGTTTTTGTTTTTTTGAGACAAAGTCTCACTCTGTCACCCAGGCTGGAGTGCAATGGCTTCATCATAGCTCACTACAACCTTGAACTCCTGGGCTCAAGTGATCCTCCTGCCTTAGCCTCCCAAGTACTGAACAGGTTTTTAATGCAGACAAAAGTGCCCTATTCTTGGAAAAAATGCCACAAGGGTATTTATTAGTTGGAAAGAGAAGCAAGCAGCAGGATTAAAGGCAGGAAGGGATAGGCTAACTCTACTGTTTGTGCAAATGCAGTCAGCTTTATGATCAGGACTGCCCTTATCTATAAAGGTGCTAAGCCCCAATCCTTGAAGGGAAAAGACAAACACCAGCTGCCAGCCTTTTGGTTGTACAACAGGAAGGCCTGGACAAGAACCCTTTCTCTGGATTGGTTCCGTTGATGATTTGTCTTCAAAGTCAGGAAGTAACTTGCCAATAAGGGACTTTTAAAGTTCTTTTGATAATGGACAATGCCCTTGAGTACTCAGAACCCTAGGAGTTCAATACTGAAGGTGTCAAAGTGGTCTACTTGCCCCCAAACACGACATCTCTAATTCAGCCTCTAGATCGGGGGTCATCAGGACCTTTAAGGCTCATTGCACACAGTACTCTATGGAAAGGATTGTCAGTGCCTTGGAAGAGAACCCCGATAGAAAGTCTGGAAGGATTACACCATCAAAGATGCTCTTATTATAGAAAAAAGGCATGAAAGCCACCAAACCCAAAACAATAATGTTGGGGGAGGGGTGAAGAGTTTCAAGATATGGATCTTGGGGAAATTCAAGAGCTAATAGGCACACCATACCAGAGGACTTACCAGAAGATGACTTGATGGAGACGGGTGCTTCCTCCCCCCTGCCAGGCAATGAGAAAGGAGATGTAGAAGAAGCAGTTCCAGAAAACAAACTGGCATGAGACAATTTAGCAGAAGGGCTCCAGTCATTCAAGATTGCTTTTGCCTTCTTTTATGACATGGACCGTTCGATGATACGGGCACTGAAACTAAAGCAAACAATGGAAGAAAGATTGGTACGATATAGAAATATTTTTAAAGAAACATAAAGGCAAAACAGTCATACAAGTTCTGATATATTTCCATAAGGTTATGCCGAGTGTGTGCCTGCCCCTCCTGCCTCCCCTTCCACCTCCTCCACCTCATCTGCCTCTGCCACCCCTGAGGCAGCAAGACCAACCCCTCCTTGCCCTCCTCTTCCTCAGCCTACTCTACATGACGATTCTAAGGATGAAGACCTTTATGATAATCCACTTCTATTTAATGAACAGTAAATATATTTTCTCTTCCTTACAATTTTCTTAACATTTGCTTTTCTCCACCTTACTTCATTATAAGAATGTAGTATATAATAGATATAACATACAAAATATATGTTAATAAACTGTTTATGTTACAGTAAGGCATTCAGTCAACAGTAGGCTATTAATAGTTAAGTTTGGGGAAGTTAAAGTTATATGCGAATTTTTGACTGCATGGGGGTCGGTGCTCTCAACCTCCACATTGTTCAAGGGTCAACTATAAATCAGAATCTTTGCAGATAAAACTCAGGCATCAATACTTTTTAAAGCTGTCTAGTTGATACCAATCTTTATCCTAGTTTGAAAGCCACTGCATTATTCTGTCTCTGTTTTAGACCATCAACATCTTTTTCTTCAATATTGTATGCATATGTGTCTACATACTGTACATATATAAAATAAGTATCTACTTAAACACAATTCCCGCCCTATATACAGTAAATAATTCTTGGCCATAGACTCAAGTCAGGCATGAAAAAATATATTTATTTTTGTTTTGCTATAATTCAATTTAATTTCTATCTTCAGTCCCTATTGTCAAAGATGGAAGAAACATAATCTTAGTCAATTCCATTTTATTTCAGTTCTGGGCCAAGACATGCAATATTTTTCAAATCTCTCTTATGTTACTTATTAGAAAGAGGAGATAAATGTGCTTGGTCATCATTTTTAAACCAAGACATGTCTTGAATAAATTATTCATTTTGAAGCACTCATTTTGAAGCAAGGTCATCAACATTTTGTTTTTCCTTTAGCTTTCTTTGTGGAGCCCAGAAATGGGATGTGATTGGTTCAGATATAACATATCTATTCTGCCTTTTATAAAAGTTTATTTGTGATTTTGTCTTACAGTAGACAGTATTTTCCCCTTTGAAGGGAGGGTTGGGTGTTATGCATAGGTAGTGCCCAGGACTGTATCTTACATATAAGTCATTTTTAAAAATTGAATTCTTTGTGTTTTGATCTAGATATCAGGGCAGGTATTCACAGCCTAGTCTGGGCTCAAAATAGACATAATAAAATGTTTTCACAGTCAGGCACACATACCCATGTGTTCTCTCTCTTGTTCTCTCTCTCTCTCACAGACACACACCTGCACATGCACACACAGACATGCACAATCTTTTTTTCCTCAACCTATCCCAATTGTTGCAGTGCATGAAGATCTTACCACCCAAGTTGCTTCTCCTTGATCCAGGCGGTGGCATGATGTCATGGCTACACTAATCACTCTCCAAGAAAGGGCAGTGAGAAAGGACCCCCCAGATCTCAGGGCAGATGATGAAGTTATACTTGGCAAAGTGAGAAACCAAATTCAGCTCTCCTCCTTTCCCTCCAGCAATTCATGTGGCGTTGGTATTTGTAACACATTTTTAGAACAGCAGGATAAAGTGCCCTATCATGTGAGGAAAATGTATAGGTCCTGAATGTATTTTTAACCCACACTGAGGCATTCTTCAAGCTGATTTACTTGTTGAACCCCAAGCATATCTCGCCCAGAGCGACATTAACTGTAACCTGTGTGGAAAGTCTAGATTTGCAGAGAAACCCAAAGGTCCTGAGAGATCTATATTCTGACCTTGAGAGAATGTGCTCATATCAGGTAAACAAATAATTGCTGTTGCATTCTCTCACACATATTGTATCTAAGGGACCTAAGTGACTTCTTCCAAAAAGTTTAGTTTTTGAACTGAATGATTCTGTGACTACACAGATTGACCTTTCATATCTGCAAATGTATTTTTTAAATAATGTTATAGTCCATTTAAAAGCATTTTTAAAGTTATGTACTGGTAAATTTGGATAGACTAGATGGTAGGACCTCTCTCTTTCTGTCCTTTACCCTTGGGACAAAGAAATTTAGACTTTGTCTTACTCTTTCTCCAGGACAGCAACCATCTATCTGTCTGTGGATCCCTTCCCGCCTGGTGGCCCACCATGAACACAAAATCGGATAACTTCCATCAGATAACATGGACTTCCCTGCTCACCTTCCCCTCATTTCCCAAACAATACATATTTGTCCCTAATGAGAAATTTTTAAAATTTAATACATTTTATTGATATATTGTTTCTTCTTCTTCTTTAATAATCATTGTGTAAAAGTCTC
>NW_012152507.1:7109074-7118301 GCF_000956105.1 Propithecus coquereli | reverse complement strand
GCTAATTTTTTCTATATGTCCAGCTAATTTCTATTTTTTTTTTTTTTAGTAGAAATGGGGTCTCATTCTTGCTCAGGCTGGTCTTGAACTCCTGAGCTCAAATGATCCACCCGTCTCGGCCTCCCAGAGTGCTAGGATTACAGGCATGAGCCACCGCGCCCAGCCTTTTTACATTTAGTTTTTTGGGTTTTTTTTTGCTTCTTAGCTCTTCCTTTTCTATTTTCCTATCCGTCCCACATTAGCACCCCACCAGCTTACCCACATTAACAACCTAGTGTATGTGCTTTGTTTTTCTCCATGCTGATGTAATCACACACACACACACACACACACACACACACACACACACTTGTTTTACATATATGGGATGATATGACATAATTCTCTGCCTTTTACTCTTATTCAACAGAATTTTATAGAAATATTTCCAAGATAACTAGTATAATTCTAATTCATTGCTCTCAATACCTATGTGCAAAACCCCATGGTGTTAGGAACTATCTAGTATTTAAAAATTACCTCTTGTAAGAGCTGGTTGTTAAATATTCAAGAATTTTGTAAGCTAGATATTAAAACATAAGTAGCTCAAAATCATCGACACTGGGAGAATTTACACCATGGAAATTGGAAAACACTACGAGTCAGCACCTTCATTTTTTACATAGAGCCAGCACACCACTGGTGCGAGTTTACAATAATTTATACAAGCAATCACCTGTTGACTGAGTGTTCATTTTATTTCTTTTTTCTATTTCCTTTCTGTTTCCCCCCACTATGAACAACGTGGTAATAAACTCAAAGAGGATTTGAGCAGTGCTCTCCTGAAGAGGTTTGGACGGTTACCAGCACATCATGCTTAGTCCAGGCTGGGCAGGAGAACAGAGGAATGCTGGGCATTTTCAGCAGCCTTGGTTTTTGAGAATGCCTTATGTGGACACTTGGTGTTGACCTTCCATTCCTTCCTTTCATTTCATGGTCTCTTCCATTTAAGCCCTTCCTGCCTGTTGCCCTTAGCTGCCTCCCCCACCCTTAACATTCTAAGCAGGACCCACATAGAATAGCAAAGTCACAGTGCCCTGGGGTTTGAAAATTCTGCAACTTAGGGTTGTGGGTGGTGTGGAGGTTGGGTGAAAATGGGAAAAAGTTTGCTCCACTTGGTTTAAGCTCTTTCAGAAAGCAATGGTACAAGCTGTATGCCTCTGATCTCCCTAAGCGTATCTCCAGCCTAGATCTAAATACAGCAGCTCCTGCTCTATATTTCAAACTGTCTATGAGCATCTCCTCTTATGACCCACAGGCACCTCAAATTCAACATCTCCAAAATACAGCCCCTCATCTCTGCATCTCTGCCTTTTACTGGCATCACGACTTTGGGCAGTACTGCCATTTCTTCATTTGTATATACCCTGGGAACATTAATTTCTGTGAAGATTTAAATGATCTTACGCATGTACGAAGCCTAGGTGTTCAGCAAATGTTGATTTCCTCTCCCTCCTTCCCTCTCTCTTCCTTCCTTTCCTTCCTTCTCTCCTTTCTAAAGGAAGAAAATTCTTACTATAGGGTAAAAGAAAATGTCATCGAGTTGCCAAAGAGAATATGCTAGCATTTAAGGTAAAAAATGTTCTTTAGACAAATAAGCCAGTGCGAGAGCTTTGAGAGGAAATTGACACTCCGAGCAGATACCTTTTACCACTTTTCTCATTGACCAAGACGCAAGCGAGAGTGGGAGGAGGTGAGTGTTGAGGGAGGAGCAGACCGGGCTCTTCCTGACTTCTTGTCACCAGCGACAAGGGGCTGCAGTCCAGAGCCGCCTGGAGGTGATTATGCAACTTAGGACTCCAGCCCGGTGGAAGGAAATAAAGAGTTCTTTGAGGCCATCTAAATCAGAGAAAAAAAATGTGTCCCTTGAGTTTGGGTTTTTTTTTTTTTTCCCACTTGAAAATTACCGAAGGCTGGCAGACACATCCATCAGCCCTGGACAAACACGACTACATCCATCCTCCCATTATCTCCCAAGCCAGGTCTTTGGAAAAAGTTCATAAAACATGGGAAGACAGAACATAATTATTTAATAGGTTTTCAGAAGCCTGAGAGCATCAGGGCCCAGCAGCATACCAGGAAAAGGGAAAGATCACTCATGGGGAAAATTCTGTGGTTTTGAAGCAGAGAGAGAGAAAGAGAGAGAGAGAGAGGAAATACACAGTTAGAATGTGGCTGTGTTTGTAACAGTGAGTCAGTGCCTTCCAAGGGCAGGTCTAAAAAATGTGCTTTAAAACTGATCACCTACTATGTGTGAGACACTGTGCTGAACGTGGGGATTCAAAGCTGTTTAAGACACAGTGCTCATCTTCTGACATGGCTGCCCACCTCTCTGGGGTCAGACAGATGTGTGTTCGGATCACAGCTCCACCACTTACTTGACTTCAGCCCAGTCACTTCATCTTCCTCAGCTTCAGTTTGCTGACCTGCAAACTGGGGTAAGGATCCTGTTTTTGTAAGAATAAGACATAACATGTGTAAAGCTCTTTGCATAATGCTGGTATACAGTGAATGATCATTAAACCATAGTTCTCTCTTGTCCCCACCCCACCTCCCCCCACCTCTCATATCAATAAGGTGCCTATTTTCCTCACTGCTGCATTCCGAGTGCACACTAGCTTGCAGGAGGAGGTAGGGTGTCAAAACACAAGGCTGCACTTTGGGAGAAATAAGTGAATGTGTTCAGAGGAGAACAAGAAAGCAGAAGAAGAATGGAGAATGGATTTAGGATCTCACCATGTAGGGAACTGTCAAAGGGACCCCATATTTAGCCCAGAGAAGGAAAGATTCAGTGGTTGGCTAGGAGGGGAAGGATGCCTATTCTCATCTGTCCAGAAGACTGTTGTGTCGACAGGGGATGAGCCTTGATGAGTCTGGACCTAGACACAGATTTCTGCATGGTGGAAGGACTCATGGTCTGAGGGCAGAACCGTCCTGGTGCAGAGAAGCAGCCTGGGGCGATAGCAAGGGGTGACAGTGGAGGCTGACTGGTTTTCCATGGGGTCACTAGGGGAGGAGACTCGAGTCAGCATGCTGGAGAGGAGGAGAGGTGACCTGTCAGCCCTGAAGGCCCTAATTAGAGTTCTGCTATATTAGGAACAGTTGTCTGGGAAGGTCAATATTTCCCACTTGTGGGCTCATTCCTGGCCTTTCCATTCCCCACTTCCTAAATAATGATGCAAACTTTCTTGTTCAAGACAACAATAACTACCCTTTAACTCAGACCCTATGTTGGTCTGCTTGTAGCTTCTCAAATATTCCAACACTCTCTCTGCTTCTTGCCCTCACTCAAACCATTCCTTCTCCCTCCATAGCCATGTCACTCATCCCAAATTGTCTTTCCAAATTATGCTCATTCCTCCATGGTCCACCTTAAATCTATTATATAGTATCACCCTCTCAGGAACCATCTCAGATGTCCCCCTGTGCAATTGGCACCTCTCCTTCCACATGTCCACAGTATTTTACTAGGGATTTCATGGGTCTAACTCTCTTCCACACCAGATCATGAGTCCCTGGCCTCTCACAGTGTTATCTCATCTCCTCCCACCCCGTAGAAAAATAGAGGGTGCTTAATATTTGATTTTTAATTGCTTGAACATGGTAGGTAACTATTATATGCACTCTCCTCCCCCTCCCCAAACAAACAAAAAACAAGCAAGCTGCTATGGTTCGAATGTTTTTGTCCCCTTAGAAATTCATGTTGAAACTAAACCCCCAATGCAACAGTATTGGGAGATGTGGCCTTTGAGAGGTGATTGAGTCATGAGCTCTGCCCTCATGAGTGGGACTAGGTGCCCTTACGAAAGGGCTTGACAGAGGGAGTTTGCCCCTCTTCCTGCCCTTTCATCTTCTGCCAGGTGAGGACCATTCTTCTCCATCAGAGGACACAGCACAAGGCACAATTTTGGAAGCAGAGATCAGCCCTTACCAGATACTGGCACCTTGATCTTGGACTTCCCAGCCTCCAGAACTGTGAGAAATAAATTTCTGTTCTTGATAAATTACCCAGTCTCAGGTATTCTGTTAAAGCAGTGCAAAACAGACTGACACCAGCAAAATCAGCTATATCAGTTTCTGTTTGTCCACCATGGCTTCTTCCTACTCTGGGTCCATGAGAAAGAGAGCAATACAATTACTTCCTGCATTCCGACAAGGCTTAATTCACAGTCTTACAGCCTCAAATTTCATTTTTACCCTTTTGTTCACCGTAATCCCAAAAAACTCCAGGAGTGAGAAGCACAATTCTGTTGTGAACTAAAATAAAATCCTAAGCCTCCCAGCTGAGCCAACTGAATGGACCCTCTCTTGGCCAAGGGGACCCCAGAAATACCCTAAAGCTGAGTTGCTGGCCATGAAAAGGGAAGCCAGAAATGCCTGGTCATGCCTTCCTCTCTTCTTGGAGATATCCTTTGTAACTCATTAGCAGGCCTACAGCTACGCAAGACAAAGCTTAAACTACACCTGCAGGTCATCAATTTACTTAACAGATCACTTGGGTCTGGGTATATGTCCAGTATATGTCCGGTGGCTTATCTCTGATTAACAGGCTTCCTTATCTTAAAGCATTCCAAGCTTTTAGACAAAGCTTCATTTCTTTAACCAGTTACAAATCAAAGAATATTTAAACCCACCTAAAGCCTGTAATGCCTCCCTTCAAGAAATCCTGCCTTTTCCGGCCAAACCAAGTACGCCTTCCATATATTGATTTATGAGTTTGTGTGTAATTCCTGTCTCCCTGAAATGTATAAAACCAAACTGTAATCCAACAAGGCTTCTTGGACATAGCTCTCTGGGCCATGGTCTCGCATATTTGGTTCAGAATAAGCCTCTTTAAATTATTTTACAGAGTTTGGGTTCTTTCCCATTGACACTGTATATTTGGTTTCCAGTTCCAGCTCTAGCACACACCAACAGGATGACCTTCAGCAAGTTAATAGACCACAGGGCCTAGGCCCAGGTTTCCTCAGCTGTAACATGGGGTGGATGACAACTTGCTCTTGGGGTGATGTGGGAATCCAATAAAATGCAAAGTGCTTTAGAAGTGTTAGTGGCCAATATCATTATTATTTGGTACAATAACATCGTCTTTTCTACCTTGTTTGTCAGGCACCTAATTCCACTGCAGATGCTTTGAGAAGGGTAGGTGTCTGCCCAGCCCACTGTTCCTCAAGAGACCTAAAAGTGAGCTCAGAAGGGAAGACCATTGGCCCACTCTGCCCCTGGGTGCCTGCTATTTCCACAAAGCACATTTCCTTCTTTGGGGGTTTCTTGCTCTAAAAAAGAAAGAAAAACATGCATCCTGAAAAAGTCAAGGCATCATTTAACCTCTTCCCCTTTTTTCATCTATTCTAGTTCATATAGCAAAGAAGGAGCTGTCAGTTTTTCATTGCCAAAGCAATGGAAAGGAAGATTAATAAGAACCATAGTTCATGTAGATACAGTAGTCTATGAAAAAATATCCCTCCAGTCTAATTCTCTCAGTTCAGAGAAGGGGGGCCTGAGAAGCAGCAGAATTGATATGATTTTGAGTCGTACACTGGGAGAAAATGCAGAGAGGACTCCATCGCCCCAGAGCCCCATTGTTTTCTTTACCTGGGTTCTCCAATAAGCTCCATTTGCTTTTCTCAAATTAGGCCAGATTTTTAGTGGTGACTTAAGTTAGTTCTGAAATTTGAGCCAATAACACATTTAAGCCTGAGCTTATCATCCAAATCAATGAAGTAGAAAAAGAATTGGCTAACACTGTCTCTGCTCCTTAGAGGCTGGGTGATCCTGAGCCACACACTGTGGCTGTGTCATCATTTAGGTCAATGAGGTAATAACAAAACAATGATTGTCCAAGGTCAGTGCTGGCAGTGACGGGGGTTGGCTAAGGTTTGTTCCCTTCCCTCTTCCTTTGCTTTACATTCCTTGTAATGCAGAATTGGTGCTTATTTGAGGATTTTCTTCTCTTACAACAACTCCAGGCACATGTCTTGTTTCAGTCCCTTAATTTTCAAAGGGGAAATTTAACTTTGCCCTCTCCAGGTGATCAGCAAAACACACAAACTTACCTTTTGTAGCAACACGTAATAGTTACACTTCAGGACCTGCCGAAGGCTCTAACCATGAGCTCTTCCACATTCCAGTCATTATAAGAGCCTGATTTGTGAGAAATCAAGTTTGTGGAGGGATAAATAAAAATACCTAGGTTCTTCACTCATCTACATGTGAGTTCTACCATTGATTCACACTGGATCACAAAATAGCTGTGTTCTCAGACCAGTGAGTTTGACCACGGTAGAATCACTTTTATTGAACAGTTGCTCAGAGTAGTCCATTGTTCTCCACTGTAGAATATCATGAAAAGAAGCCCTAGGGGATATGCTATGGCAGCTTTCATGGGGTTTTATTTAGGACCGTTCTCCACACCGCATCACGATGCGTCTCCCCAGTGAGGAGTCATGAGAACATTCCTCACAGTACCAGGTTTTTGCAAGTGGAAAAGCAGTGCATCTCCTGGAGGGACTGGATTGGTTTCACTTCACGGACTGGGTGAGTCCTGCGTAGGCTGGGAGCTCCTCTTTGTTCACTCACTAAGAAGGTCTCAAAGAGATCTCTACAGACCCCTTTAGTCAGGAAGTAAACAACCTTTTCTTTACTCTTTTATATTCAGGAGCTGGGGGCCTGCAAATTAAACTAATAAAAGACAGATTAATAGGAGAAAAAAGGTTTATTCACATGCATATGAAGCTAACATAAGAAGTGGCTAGCTTGTTAAATGGTTAAAGTTAGAGACTTACAGACCTAACTTAGTTGGGGAAAGGGAGGGAAAAGGCTCCTGTGGGAAGAACAAATAGTTTTCTTTAGGAAAGACAAATGGGTTTTCAGGGGAGACAGAATATGTGACAATGTTTGTCTATGCAGGTGCAAGTGGTCTTTCTGTCTTCCTCAGGGCCATAAAACTTGGGGATTTATGGAAGGTATATTCTGGCTCTTTGTCCTGGGAGTAGACTTCCAGAAGAGGGAATTCATGGCAGCCTCATTTCCCAGAAGTTGCTGCTTTTAGTTAGATAAAGAAAATAAGCTCCTAGAAAGCTTATTTCTGCATCTGAATGAATTTCAAATGTCTTCAGCTTAAAATAATCTTCATACCAGCTCTGGAGTTCTGAGTGGGTCCTCCCACCTGCACCCACCTGTCACCACAGTCTCTTTGAGAGTGACTCCCCAGCCTTGTCATTTCTTTGTCTGGATTCCCTCCACCCTCTCTTTTGTCCTTTTGGATCATGTATATTTTCGTACGCAGCATACAAACTTTCTAGTAAAACCACTTCAGAAATTATAGGATGCCTTGAATGGTTTCTTGTATGTACATTTATTCTTTTTGTATGGATTATCATCAAAACAAAAGGGGGGCCATCTTTTTCTATCTTTTTTTCTGTTTTCTTTTTTCTTTTACGTCTCTCATTGTGTCAGGTCAGGCCCTCTGAGAAGCAAATGTGCAGAGAGAATTAGACATACTGGAGACTTATCAGGGAAATCTCTGTGTAGGATACAGGGAGAGGGAGCAGGTGTATGTGGGGAGGGTGTCAGTCCGTGACGCAGGTCTGACATCTGTGAAAGGAGAGAGGGAAGGAAGGAAGGAGCACAGGGTGACAGGAGCCTCTGGCTTCAGGGAACTCAGAGAACATCTGGGCCAGGCCGGTGGGGAGCCCCAGAGCAAAGGAGGAGTTTTTTACTTTATTTGTTCAGGCCCAAAAGTATCATGGCTTCCAAAGCCCAATCAGGGGGCAATAATTTACGGCAATGATGGCATAATTAAATCAGAGTCACTTGAGGACACTCTTGCCCTCCATCTGCACAGGCGTCTCCCGAGGGGCTTCCCCAAACTGGAGTAAACAAGGCATTTCTATAATGGGTACAATAGCAGGTTTTGTTCTCCTTGATCTGTGACCCTAGTTTTGTTCCTATAGTTCCGCCCCACCTGTGTTCCCTATTCCGATCTCCTGCCTCAGAGATACAGAGCAGGCAGTTAGATAGCTAAATATGGAGTCCTGAAAAAGGTTAAAGTTATAGATATAGTAGGTACATATAGATAAATAGATTTATATATAGACAGAGATTTGGAAACCTTCGGAATATAGGTGTTACTTAAAATTACTGAAATCCATGGGACTGGATAATATCACCAAGGAAGTAGATGTTTATAGAGAAGAAAAGAAGAGCCCCAGGGCCTTCCAAAGAGTAGAAATCAAGGAATAGAAGAGGACACAGCAAAGATTAAGGAGTTACCAATAAGGCAGGGAAAATCTAGGTGAACTTGAAGTCCCAGAAGCCAAAAAAAAGTAGCATTTCCAGGAGGAAGAATGATCAATCACGCCAGTTGGCTGATAAGTCAAGTGAGGTGGGGGCTGAGAACTGATCATTGGGTTTAGCAACATGGAAGTTTTTGACTACCTCGACAAGAGCAATTTCAGATAATTTTGCTCTGGCTTCTGGACCTATGTTTCTGTGTGCTAACCTTCTGAGTTCCAGCCCTTTGCCTACGCTGACCTCTGCTTTCTCCTCCTGGGTCTCACTCTCAGCTTCTCCATGAAACAAATATCCTTGACGTTTTTTTGCCGCTGCCTTGATCTTCTGGGCACAGAAGAGAGATCTATGAAAGAGCCTACTGAGGAGTGTGTGCCTTCAGGGGCAGATCAGAGTGCCTGAGTGGCAACCCTCCTCCCAAAAGAGGGCTGTGCACCCAGCTCAGGCTGCGATCCTGGGTAGGGAACCTCCCGGCCCATGTCACAGCCAGGGGAGATCCATTGGCCTGAGGTCCTGCTTGTTGGCAGAGGCCTCGGAGAGGCCACGGAGTGGGGGAGGATGGAGGGGAGCAAGACCTGCTCCAGAATGTGGGTCTTGGACAGCCCCACCCCCCAAGCCCAGACTTTTCAGCTGAGTTGAGCCATTTCAGCCTTTCCCAGCAGCATTACACAGAAACAAAGAGCATACCTTTGACCCCTGCTAACAGCAGTTGTGGAGCCTGAGGGTAGGCTTACCCAACCCAGCCCTGCCCAGACTCACTCCCGGGCCTCCCCCACTGAGGTGGAGAATAAGGACACACTTGGAAGTCCCAGGGCCCCACCCACCTCCCGAGGCAAAAGAAGCCCTCTCCAGAGGAACAAGAGCCAACTACAGGACCCCAAAACAGCACTGCAGCT